>NW_026861952.1:0-47066 GCF_026571515.1 Ruditapes philippinarum | reverse complement strand
TTTACAAACCCTCTTACAAGTAGAGGCAACTGATAGCGAACAGCATGGATCCTGATCAGACTGCGCGAATGCCATTGATGTTGGTTTTGTTATGGCGCGGCTCGTTTCATTTCAACACTCCTCTGCGGGCTGGATAATCTTATGTGCCTTACCGACAACAGTTAGGGTTATATAGCTAGCCGCACTCAACTGTAAAATACGGTTTCTTTGTAAAATACGGTTTTTTATCCACGTGCTTCAACAAATGCCGTTAGTCTCATTACACCAAATAGACAACTTGTGTACTTCAATTTCCCTATGCTTCAGAAGCGAATATTTTTTTCCTTCTTAAAAAAGGCAAGTTAAAGTTTTATAATTTTTAAATAATGGTTTAGAGTATGTTAGATGCTTATCACTGGGTGCCTGAACAGAAACTTTTACTGTATGGCAAGCGAGTAACTTTTTGGAAACTATAACGGGACTCAAAAAATTGAAAGTTTTTGAAAAATAAACTGATTCCTGTGCCATAAAGTGCCTTTTAGCAATATATCCAATACAAATAATAGGATTTGACAACAAATTATAAGTGTTGAAGCCATGTTTCTCAACAAATCATTACAAGATATATCAACTGTTAAAAGGGCCACTATCTATATATAAAACCTCACATTACAGTATTTATAAGATATAAGCTTATTTACATTATACAGTAATCAGCTGAAATGCATAAGGAAGATTCGCTCCATTAAGTTTTATTTTCTTGGGAGGAAAGTGGCGCCAAAATGTTTTTATTTTGTCAAATACAGAAGCAGTTCATCAAACAACTTTTAACCCCTGAATCTAACTACAGTAGTAATTATGTAGTTAGACTGTGTTACCAAATGGTTACTGTTCTAAACAGAAAAATAAAGTCTAAAAATAAACAACACATTTCTGATAGTTTTTATTTTAATCATTATGTGCAAAGTTTTTTTGACAAGCTTACATATGTGATACAAATCGGTCTCCTGATTCTGTGGTACAAAATGATTTATTTTGAAAATAGTAATTTATAAATGGTACATTTTGATCTTGATAGGCTCAATTTTTCCAATAATTCATTACTTGATATAAGTATGGTTGTTCACATAAAAAAATAAACAAAAAAATTACAAATAAATAAATATACAAACAAACAAATCTATGCATTGTTCATCATTGCAGCAAAATTTTGGATTTTTTTAAAGAATTTCTAAAGAACAATAATCCGTCCTGAAAAAGGACGGAACATAAAATAATGAAGGTTTCATATTCAGGGGTTGTAACTTCTGTCCTCAACTATTGTGTTTACTTTTTTATATAGAATATTGCATATTAATTATCCTTTGCTATGAAAGTGTATCCACATTACATCATGTTATATCAATAATTATATAATGTTATATCAACAAATATAATTATCATTATTAACAAATAAATCATGTTTTATTGATACATACACCATGTTATATTCAAAATTATACCCAAGTGAATATCACAGGTCAGAATATGTGCATTATCTCCCTTGAAAAAGTATTTTCTCTTTTATCTGATTACATAAACTCCACATGCAATTTACATGCCATAGAAAAAAATGTCATGACTGACACAAAGTTATCTCCCCTTTGCAAAGTCCTATATTTGGTCTATTGAAATATAACATGCAAACAAAAAAAATCAAAAAAAATCAGGACATGTCTTATTCAAACCAAGTTACTTCCCTTTTAACACATCTTCTGGTCAAAATAAATAGAATTTTACATGAAATTAACACCAAAAGGAACAGAAAACTTGTTAAATAATAATGAACCTTATCAATTTTTTTTGTAATTTATTAAAAGCCTGTCTTCCATACTTTAACAAAAACAACACATCACAAATTGTTAAGAAAGACAACTCAATACCTCCAAAGGGAGAGCACTGAATTTTTTTTTTTGAAAAAGAAAAAAATCACAGACAATAGTTAGCATTAGGCAATTCATATTTTTATCATATCTATTTCAGATAAACATGTACAACGTACTTTTAAATCTTCCTAAAAACTTATGTACTGTTTGGTGTTATATAAATACACGCTTAAAATGCCATGTCGGACTCTGTTGTCAACATTAAATTCTAGCTAAATGTCAAACTGAGACAGCGTACATCCTAAAAACAGTCTAGATTTTTTGGTGCAAAATAATCATAAATACATTCTACACTTTAGAAACAAGGAAAGAAAAACTTAAAATTTTTCTTCCAGGATATTTTTTTTTCATAAATCAATCATTTAAATTAAAAAATTTACAAATTAAAAGATTAAATAAGGAAATTATTCAAAACAGAGACTTTATATTGTTCCTTATCTAAGTGCACATATATATTTTTTGCTGTACCAGCAGAATTTGTTCACTCTGTTTGTATTTTGGCTTTCTTGCTGTTGTCATTATTTTCCTCCACCTCCATCCCCTCACGTTCCCACAGTGGCATTGCAGGGGCTATAGACTGTAGAAGTTTGTTTGAAGACTTTCCTCCAAATAGAGTGTTCAGTAAGGTAGGTCCATAACCCGTTGCTCTATCACCCTGCAATAGAATTTGAACATACTTATTTAAGGATTATCGTAAAACTTGTATTTACTATTACAGACATGTCAGCCTCGTGGAAACAAACCCAGCGCTAGCTGGTGTCATATAAGAAAACATGGTTGTAACAGTCCCTTAGTTGAGAGGCAAACACTTTAACAATAAGTCAAGTTTTATCACCTTCAATTAACAAATTATACAGATCTCCAGATAATTTTTTAGGCCAAGGGGTTTTTACCCCTCAAAATCTACAAAATGCAAATTCTGAAAAATAGAATGGGTAAAAATGATAAAAAGCATTTTGCATTTTTTTATAATCAATCGCATTGCGTTTGTTAAAAAATAAATCAGATTCATTGACTTGGTTTTCTTTGCATAAAATGTTATAAACAAAATACTGATTCAGTGTTAAACTATACAAACAAAGGCAGACTTCCCTAGACTAGGTTTATATATCAGTCCAGTAAATCGACAGTTTTATGAAACAATATATTGGTTAGTGTTTATATTAAGTATTTATTTAATTTAAGTGGTCGAATGGCTGTGCCGTTCTTGACCAAAAGCTTTGTATTAAACACTAACAAATACTTATTCTTAGACATAAGTCGGGTTCATGATACGCTCATATATATCAATTTATGGTAAACATAAGTTGTTTATTATAAGAAATAAAATAAAAATATCCTACCTCTATCTGCACCTATGCAAATGTTGTATACACAATGGAATATAAGACTTAAAGAAAAGCAATCCGACATTCACCGTATCTATTATCAGAATGACGGTTTGTTTTGGAGACACGTAACCACACGGTACATATATAATACTGTTATCTTTATATACGTGAATTTCGTCTTGTATAAACCTGAAGGATCTGTTTTCAATCCTTTTTTAAAGAGGAATGCGAGCTTATATCTATCTCAGTAAAAGTATACATAATCAGCGTAGTCACGAAAGATTCTTGTTGTTGTTGATGATGTTTTTATGTTTCGGTGATTGAACAACATAATACAATATGGGATTTTCATAAACGTTGCAGTGATTTTTGTTTGTTTTGTTTTTGTTTTGTTGTGTTTTTTTTTTTTGTAAATCTTTGTTAATGACGATATCGAAGAGCTAGCCAAAATGCGAGCATAACGGTAATGGGGTATCTTCATAAGTGATCGTTTTGAACAGTTTTGTCGGAAGTACATCAAAATCATGGGTAATAAGTAAGCCTGGAAGGCTCTCTCTTCTGTCTAATTATGATTCCCATTCTAAATTAAATTCAATATCCCTTGCCGGTAAACATCAATATAAATAGTTTCGTCAAAGTACTTTTCCCAACTAAAACTACTATCGAGGTCCCGTGTATGAGTACTAAAGCAATTGGCACGCTAAATATTTCTGTATCTGAGTTTTGCATTGTCCTCCATAATCTAAAATGGCTAACACTCTTCTGGATGACACGACCATGTGGGCAATGGTCGGCGAGTAAAACTAAACTCAAATACACACACGCATTTTCCCGAAAAGCGACTCTCAGCGCGTTAACACTTGTTTGATGAATTAATCATAATGTACTTAAATTTGATTGATTCACGTATACCGTACATTCTTTGATAAACAACTTTAAAACAATCATAACCTTTACATGCAACTTATAATGAATAGCTGAGTCTATATCAACTTCTGGTAGGTTCCCGTCTCACGACATCCTATTCCCGAAATGGAATTATTAATCCCGAAATTTGATTTTTAGTGAATTTATGTACTCCGACGGCTTGATTCAATTAAGATATGATATAAAACATGAAGTGACCGTATTTTGAAAACATAAAGTGTGTAAAAGTGTTTAGGGAATTGTGCCGCCGAAAGTGTGCAGTTATAAGCAATACTTATAGAATAAAATACTCAGGGTGTTTAAAAAGGATACGACATATCAAAAACTTTTCTGCTCGATAAACTGTCGCATTTCCCTTTAAAGAAAAAATGTGTTTGTTTATTTATACAAACTATATGTTTCGAACATGGACAATCATTTATAAATTGAACAGTCGATTGAAATATTTATTTAACATTAAGATAAACGATAAACGTTATTCAAATTAAATCCAGTTAAGTTGGCTATTTACCAAAGCTACACTTAACTTGCATTTTCTTATCGTTCACCTCTTAATTTTACATCTATTTTATATTTATGTACAAAAGTGCCCGAGACTAGATATCTTGGAATTCATTTTGTATAATTTAAAACACATAATCAAATGCTTTTACGCGATTTATATGTCACAATAAAAAGGTCCCTTGTCCGAAGGATCTGAATTCAATGGTGTTCACCTTTCTACGATAATGAGCGCAAGTTGAACTGACATTTTGTACATGTTTTCGGGATGGAAAACTGTCCAAATAATTGAGCCGTGTCACGACAAAACCAACAAATGTGTTTGCGACCAGCATGGATCCAGACCAGCCTGCGCATCCGCGCAGTTTGATCAGGTTCCATGCTGTTCGCTATTAGTTTCTCTATTTGTTTAAGGGTTTGTAAGCGAACAACATGGATCCTGATCAGACTACCCATCTTTTGACAAAAAAGGAGAAAAAAATTCTTTTCATTATTTCTAACTTGATAATTTGATAAATTAACGCTATCATCATTATTTGGATAGATGCGATAAAATAAAAAAGAAATGGAAACTCAGAAACATAATTTTCCAAAATCATGACGAGTTTAGTAAAGCCCACTTTATCTATACTGTTTAGGGTAAGATTTTCATCCGTTTAGTGGACTCAGCTTTATTGTCAATTAATTCACTATTTAAGAAGTGTCCGCATCCTTATCATATCCGAATTAACTACATCTTCCTAGTATGTAGTTGGGTATTTCGTGCCTTTGTGGACATAAGGAGACAAGGTGTTCTCATGTTGAAGAACAAAATATGATAAACAAGATCAACAAGGAAAGGGAACGCAACCCCCATATGACCAAGCAACAAGAACCAATGGCAAGGAGCCCAGGCGGACCCCAAACATAAAAAGGACAGGGCAAAGACACGTCAATCATTAAATGATAAATAATTTGTAACTGATTAGGAATTCAAAGAAAATAATAATAGGCCCACAAAGGGGAAGGGGACAGGAGACCGGGGGAAGGGGGGGGGGGTTAATCAAAGAAATAAAAACTACAGGCAATGGAGAAGATACTTACTTAACAACTCTGCCCTGCTACTAAGCTGATATATTTATTCCGAAAAAAGTTCTTTCTGTTTATTTGTTGTTGTTGTTGTTGTTGTGAGGTTTTTTTGTTGTTGTTGTTTTTTTTTTTCATAATCTGCACGGACCAGATTGTAAAATTTTTGTATTAAGTATCATTTTTTAAGGCATCCTTCTATTTTTTTTTAAATATTATCTTAATCACCAGTTTCACAAACAATGTGTATCCAGTGATTTACTATCAAACTAGTTTATATCAGATTTACAACATTGTTTTGTACAAAATGTTGAATCTACTGGATCAGGCAACCCAGTCTCCTTTTTTTAATCGTCACACAAATAAGATGGTTGTCTGAGCAGATAATTTCTGACCAATTCTGGTCTTATATGTATCTTATATGTATCGTACTCCTTACTTTGAAATAAGTATCAGGTCAACTGAAATGAAAATCATGCATTATAATGATTTCATAAAAGTACACAAAATTGTAATATCAACAGGAATCTGTCCTGTGGGACTTGCTATCTCATTTCGCACGCCTCCAAATGTACTTATACATGTATGTACAATGCCATAGTTTTAATACACGTATTTTGATAGTTTTATTAACAGATTCCAGAAGCCTAAAAGCGATACGTAGAGAATAATGGTTAAAGTTTAGTTTTGGACGATTACTCCCAATGTATGTATTTATTGCAGGTTAAGAGTTATAATTGTCCGGTCAAGTGAGGTATGTATAGGATATCGACCGAGTACGAGGTTTTTCTGTTTAGGAAAGACCTGGTCACGAATTTTATGAGCGAGGTGTTTCATGAAATTCGTGACCGGGTCTTTCCTAAACAGAAAGATCGATGTACGAGGTCGATATCCAACTTACACACCGTAAAACTATATTGGCTTGAGCAATGGCTGATCCGAAAGCATTTGATATTACGCACAAAATATTATTTTTAACACAACGCATGTACAGGTAAGCTTTTATCAACGTTCTGCTTAAATACAATATATATTTTGCATTTAACTTTGCTTTTCCCTTTAAAAAAATAATCAAAAAAGCTAAATGTGCAATTTGTCAATAATAAAGTGAATAGGTCTGTAATGGAAAGTATGTTAAAGTAGGAATAATTATTTTGATAGTATTTCGTAGTATTTCGTATCAGACAATGCAGATTCTAGGACATTTACCCCCTGACAGTTGCCTTCCCGGACGTTTGCCCGCTTTTTCTGCTGTTGTCACTTGTCACTTGTCATCTAGATTTTTTTATGTCAATGGAAACATAATAGTATAAATATTTATAGATGCTATTTTGACTTTCACAAATTTGCACGAGAGTTTTTGTGTATTTAAGCACAATTAAATTTCGACAATAGGCAATGAATTTTGGTAGCAAACAAGTCAACAATAAAATATTTTAACATTTTTAAAACAGGGAGGGGGGCAAATGTCCGTCCCTTCCAAAGATATCAGGGGGGCAAATGACCGCCACTGGAAAAAGGGGGCAAACTTCCGAGGGGGCAACAGTCCGAAGGGCAATGTCCGAATACCCAGCATACCATGAAAGTGTGAGATACATGAACCTCAACTTTATTTTATATAACATATTATGAAGTGTTCTAGAATAAAATATAATCGTTCATCATAAATATTATACTAAATCACTTACAACTTTATTAACATTTTAAAATCGTGATAATTATGCTGTGATTACTGCTATATAGTTTCATAGAAAGGAACATGAAACGTCCAGTTTATTATATTGTGAACTTAATGACAGAAGCACCACTTAGATTCTATTTCTATGAAAAATGACGCGATTAAATAAATATTAAATGTGATATGCTATCCATTATTTTTATTCAAAGATTTGATATAGGTATACTGGAATAATTGCTTAGTGCATTCATTAATCATTATCTTGTTTAAAATATGTATCCGGATTTGGTAAGACAGGAACACTATGACAGTCATTTACATTTTATTTCATTTTTTTTTATTGCATTTCATGTTTTCTTTGTCTGCACTTTAACAGGCCAATTTTTTCACGTGTAATTCATGACCGGGTCTGTCTGGCTAGAACAGACCTGTGCACGTGCAAAAGATAGACCTCATAACGGACTTTCTTTTGTTTAAACAGGTCTATCCGAAAAATATAGACCTGTCACAAACAATAGAGGAGGTGTGTAAAACATAGTTAGCACGAATATTTCGTGCTCGCCTGTATTAATATGACATCGTATCCCGTCCGGCCACCCCAAAGAAATATTTTTATTAAGCCATATTTTCGTATCCATTGATGGGTAGTTAGCGAAAAAGTGTTTGTTTTGTTTGAATCAACTTGTAAATAGTCGATATAATAGTTTATTCCGCAGGTTGTGACCTTCCAGGACTGCATGTCCAGAGATTATGATATATGGATCCATCGAATTCACAGAAATACCAGTTATTATTTGTATTGATTTGTATACAACGATATTGAAACAATGCGAAGGCCTTTATCCTACTTGAGTGTTGTTGTTTAGTCTGCCTAAGACTGAAGGTTTCACAACTGTTAATGATATATAATTTATTTTCGGTAAAGCAGAGCGAATTAGAAAATAAGTTTATTTAACAGCTGTGATTATTAATCCAATGTTATTACTATTGCAATGCGCTTATTAAACAAAATGTGATTATAAATAAAATGTGATTTTAATCATATACGATTATTCATAACATAATGTGATGTAATTGTTAATCCAAAGTTATGAAAATTGAGCAAGTATATAACTCTTATTTAGATATAAATTTATGTATAGATAGAATAAGAGTCATGTAGTTAAGGGTCTACACGACCAAGCATTAACAGCATACCATAATCTGATATTTTTATTTGACAAAGTGAAACTTGATGTTAAAGCAGCATGCCTCCAGATTCTTGCTGATTTTCACGAAAATTTTGAAAATGTGTTTATATGTAAAGTATTGTGAAGTAAATAATATATAATAATTAGCACATTGCAAACAGAACGTACATGTCACATTAATCACTCCCCCCCCCCCCCCCTCCAAAAAAAAAGAGATTGAAATATATATAAAAAAATACACATGCTGCGTCAGTCACGCAGTAGAAATACGGTGATAAAAGTCAGGGTCAGTTATTAATTGCATATAACATGTAAATTGTTTCTAGAATCTTGAATCGTTTTTACTTTTCCAAAAATCTTAATTTTTTCTCAAGATTGGTTTTCTTGGAATATTTTAGCTTATTTGGATGCATACAACTTTAACATTGAATTATTATCTTTTGATACGATAGTGGTGCCAATACTTTTATTTCGTTCAGAGATTTTGGGAGTACAAGTATAACTACAAAGACGTGGACAAATTACACATAAGATTTTGTAAACATGTGGTAACAGTAAAACAACAAACACCAAACGACGCGGTTATCATCTCTCTGTTCGATAATTGAGCCGCGTCACGACAAAACCAACATAATGGGTCCATGGTAATAATCCATGCTTTTCGCTATCAGTTTCTTTACTTGTTATAGGGTCTATAAGCGAACAGCATGGATCCTGATCAGACTGCGCGGATGCGCAGGCTGGTCTGAATCCGTGCTGGTCGCAAACGTATTATGTTGGTTTTGTCATGACGCGGCTCAATTAATGTTTAGGAAATGAAAATAAGTGTAATCTTGAATATTCTGTGATCATCGACAGATTAGGAAACAGCATTTAAAATAGTTCAAATAAAGGAATGTTATTTTGTTTATTCTAAGAAATCAGACAGTTTCAAGATAATTATGTTTCTTAATTGTCTACAGTAAGCATACTATAGGCTTCAATGATAATCAATTTCCAACCTACTGTAAAAATTCATCTTCTTTTACTCCAGTCCAAATAATCCATATTTAAACGGAAAATTAAACACAAAACACGTTCCTTAGAAACGTGACTGTTCTCGTATATTTAAACTGTTCTCGTATATCTACTTTCATAGTTTCATAATCTATCGGAAGCACAAATAAAGCTTTCCGGCATTGATAAGATCACTTTGTATCTTTTATATAATTACCATGAGTTAGTTTTTATAGTAATTATTAGTTTCATCATCATTATTATCTCATGGCCAAGAGTTAACTTTTTATTTCTTGCATGTCCCATTTTCTCTTTGATAACCTCCGGATTTGAAGTGAAGGTTTGTCTTTCAATTTTCATTTGTCATAAGTAACATTTCAACTCCGTAATGTACTACATGTACAGCGCTCTTCCAACAGGTCTTTGCAAGGGAATGAAAAGTTGTGTACTATTGTATGTACGCGTTAGAGTTGCTTCCCTTTATAACCAACCCTCTTTACCATAAGTGTAAATTCAGAATATTAGTGGTTGTTTTAATTTGTTTTCAAATTCACGAAAGAAATATCCGCATCCCTTTACTGTATCAACGAAAATTGTTTTGTTGTTGTTGTTATAGTTTGGTTTATGTGGGGGGTTTTGTGGGGGTATTTTTATTGATTTTTTTAATGTAGATCTATTTCTAAAAAAATTATTTGAACAAAACAGAACATATATTTTATCAGATTTGAACCAAACGTACATCATCGTAACATATTTGCCAATGAATGTAAGTATCGAATTGCCATACCAATATATTAGCACATTTACATTTGAAAAAAATTATTACATTGTAAACATGCAATATTTTTTTATTTTCTATAATTAAAAGATGGACTTAAATATGTGAAGCAAATGCTCCTAAAGTCATAGTCCGTTTAATATGAATAGTTAAATTTGTAAGAAGCTAAATTTGTAAAAAATGTTCTTTTTTATCATTTTTTAGTTCTATAGATTTAAAAATGCTTGGTTTAACACAATAATACTTTTCGTGTACAGTTTTAAAATAAAATGGGAAATCAAAAATAAAATGATATTCGTCTTCGATGTCGTGCTTATCACAGTGTATACAATAACGTTGATTTCTCTTGATTCTCCGGGCACTGTACCGAACTTTTTGACATTTTCAAAGAATGTGAAGACTGCCTTAACTGTGTTAAATGATATCTTGCATTACAAGGCAAAATATCAAAGTACTTTTTATACATTAAATTAGTTTAACCTTATAAACTTCAAAACAGGACTGTTTTTCTTATTAACATGCCACTCTCGAACAAAACTGTTAGCAACATAATATAAAAGTATTTTCAAAAGTATCAGGTGAATCACACTTATATGCGAAAACATAATCAGATAAATGTTGTTTTTCACTTCTGACAACCAGTTTTTCTTTTCCATTTAACATTCATCACATGCAATTCTATACGCGAGTTGTAATATAATTTTATCCGTTTTGGTCATTTTAAAGCAGCACGCCTCCAGATTCATCCTTATATTCATGAAAAGTTTGAAAATGTATTTTAAAGTAAAATATTGTGACGTGAACAAAGACAGTAATTGACACATTATTATCATAATCAAATAATCCACGTAAATTACCAAAAAGAGGTCAAAATGTGCTAATATCTATGTCATAATTAGCATGTGCTACACAACAGGTCTTTGCAAGGGAATGAATAGATGTGTACTGTTGTATGTACGCGTTAGAGTTGCTTCCCTTTATCTATGGTGATAAATACTGCAAAGATCATTCATTAATTGCACATAAGATATGAATTATCACTTGAATTGTTTACCTGTTTAATTTTCTTAAAATCTTAATACATTTTCCCAAGTTTAATTTTCTTGGAATATTTTGACTCATCTGGAGGCAATCAGCTTTAAAAAAAAATATTTAATTGTTTTACGTATCTCATAATACAGAGGATATCGCGCGAGTTCACTATAAACAGCCGTTGAATATGTCGTTGTTTTGACCTTTAATATTTATACACACGGGGGAGGAAGTGTTACACGAAAGATGGAGTTCTTATGATAACTTGTTTGGAGTTCTTATGATAACTGTCACGGAGTTCCTGGAAAACGTTACGGATTTCTGTGGAAAACTTTTCTATATACTTTGAGAACTCGCGTAAAAAAATGGTTATTATTAAGTTTGAGGTGCTAAATGAAACTTTGATAATTAAGCTTGCCCTACATATTGTATTTTGTTTCAGAAAAAATCGTTAAGTCCATATTTTGTCGCCTTTTAAAAAAAATCTGGTAGTTTTGAGAAAAAATACCAAATTACTTGCTAATTCGTACATATTGACCTTTTCATTTGTGATCTTCTTCGTTGCTATACTTAATTACCTAATAATTATGGAGAGATGCAAACATAAAGCCCGTGCTAATAAATTTATACCCGACTTTTCAAATGTACGGAGTTCTTGCGATAACTCAAAATATGTCCTGGAGTTCTTATGATAACTTTTGTTTCTGCCAGTGTGTTTTGTGCTTAATCACGGCACGTTTAAGCGTATTTTTATTAGTCAATAAGTGTGTAAATCATTATGAAGCATAGTACGCTTATCATTTGCAAAATAATTTGGTTATATAACGTTGGTTTTGATCATGTTTTTCAGTTCAAGAGATATTTTTCTTACCTCCGTTTCTTGTGGGTTTTTTGTGTGTTTGTTTTGGTCTTTGTGTGTGTGTGTGTGTGTGTGTGTGTGTGTGTGTGTTTTATTTTATTGGAATGACTGTAAACATACTTGATGTAGAGCATTTACTTACAGGATAAAAATACGCTTTGAATTTAATACTCAAGCATGATTTCGTCATATATGCATTATTCCTGGCAGTTTTAGAGAACATTAATTAAGTAACTATGCTATCGGTATGCATGTAAATGATTATCAGCAAAATAGTAGGTAGTATGCACTACCCTTATCTGAATTTAATGAGGTGGGTGTCGTCTTTATGTATTCAACGGGTATTTCAATTTCTAAAAGGTATCAGTTTTTGTTTTAGAAACGTATAAAGTTCTATGACAATGATATGACGATAGAAAGTAAGTCTTTAATAAGATACGTGAGTCACCGTAAGGTTCATGCCGTTTATCGACCTTGTTCCTTTCTCTATTAAATCCAATGTAGCATCACGTGACGTATAGCAATTTCCATATTTCGGAAAATTACTGCATACATTTTTCTTATCAAAGTTGGAGTCCTAGTGGAAATTTTGCAACAACTTTTGCTGTAATTGATTACAAAAATATATTGTCGAACTTCTTTCGCTCGAACACGTAGGGCACGTGCAAATCTGTCGAAGAGATCGGTAGTAATCGGTTGATTTTTTATTCATAAAAAGATCATACATTTCGGGTGCATGGGTGTGAAGGATATCCCGATTATATACGTTACATGGTATATAATGATACAATTTACTTAGCCGCTTCTTGAGGGAAGCCCAACTACTTATTGTCTGCTTTAGAAAGGCGGTTGTTTAAAACAAGTTATCTGAGAAAAAAAGTGTAAGTTTTAAATATTTTTTTCCTTGGCGGTTTAAGCCATGTTACTGCTGAATACAGGTGACCGCTGATTCAGGTTTTCCTGAAGAATTTTGTTTGTTTGTTTGTTTCATTTTACGCCTTTTCCCAACAGTATTTCAGTCATATGGGCGGGTAGTTTCCATCGTTCCTGGAGAGTTACACCAGTACTAGACTACCTTCCTCCGTGCTAAACTACCAAAGCATCTCCCGGGGATCGAACCCACGCCAGAGAGGTAACTGGATTAGAAGTCATCGATTCAAACCCCTCGACCACGGAGGCGGTCGTTCCTGAAGATATAACTTAGCACCTGTTTATCCTATGTAGACTGTACACCAAAGCAGTTTCATGTCTTCTCCAGATATATTCATTGATCGTGTTTTAATTTTGCCACATGGCCTCAATGTTGCATTTGCGGAAACTTATGACATAAAATTTTTGTTGACGAACAGTATACACAGAAACATTTAGTGCATTCGTTGGGTTTTATAATGTCAATATGATTTCGCACAAATTTAATTAGGAGCTAAAACACGATCAAATCCAACGTTATATAACCAAATTTTTGTGCAAATGATAAGCGTACTATGCTTCATAATGATTTACACACTTATTGACTAATAAAATACGCTTAAACGTGCCGTAATTAAGCACAAGAAACACACTGGCAGTAGCAAAAGTTATCATAAGAACTCCAGGACATATTTTGAGTTATCACAAGAACTCCGTAACATTTGAAAAATCGGGTATACATTTATTAGCCCGGGCTTTATGTTTGCAACTCTCTACTATAATTAGGTGATTATGTATAGCAACGAAGATCACAAATGAAAAAGTCAATATGTACGAATTAGCAAGTAATTTGGAAATTTTTCTCAAAACTACCAGATTTTTTTAAACGGCGACGAAATATGGACTAAAATATTTTTTTCGGAAACATAATACAATATGTAGGGCAAGCTTAATTATCAAAGTTTAATTTAGCACCTCAAACTCCCCATTTAAAGTTAAAAATAACCATTTTTTACGCGAGTTCTCTAAGTATATAGAAAAGTTTTCCACAGAAATTCGTAACGTTTTCCAGGAACTCCGTGACAGTTATCATAAGAACTCCAAACAAGTTATCATAAGAACTCCATCCTTCGTGTAACACTTCCTCCCCCGTGATACAAAATTTGAGATATATTATTTCAATTTCCTTAGATTTAATGAATCCCCTTATCTCTGATGTTTTAGAATAAAACCAATAATAATAATAATAATAATAATAATAATAATAATAATAATAATAATTATAATAATAATAATCAATTAATTGACAAATTTTTTTTAGTTTTTTTTTTTCTATATTTTGCGACAATTGATAAGTATCAAATTTAAGGCTTTTAATGCTTTACCAACTAAATGCTCCTGATTTAGAAACAAAACTACCTGCATAATAAAAAAACTGTACCCACATAAATAAAATTATACAAAATTTCAAGTCTTATACATTGTAAAACCAATCTTCGTAACGTATTAAAACACTTCCTGCAAAATATAACTACTTTGGTTTTATCGGTATATATTTACTTATATACTCCATGTTTTACAATAAGTAAATAAAAGATTTACAGATTGATTTAACTAATCAGGGGGCTACACCCAAAATAATCATATCATCAGCAAACAAAAACAAAATAAGTATAATATTGTCAATAGTAAGACAGAGTCTGTATTCTGTTGTAGATATAACTCTAGGTTCTACGAACAAGGAAAATGATATGGGCGAAGTTACCTCCCCTTGCCTAATTTTCTATTGTTAACATAATAAACAACGTATCAACTGTCGATTGTCCTTTTCTAAGTCAGATATGATATTACTTTTATTACAATAAGTCATAATCTTTTTATTCAAAATGTATGGGTTTGTTTTTTTGTTTGTTTTTGTTTTTGTTTTTTTTTTTACAAGCGACTTAACAAAAGTATGTAAGACCAAATTACACCTTCAGAAAATGACCACTATCAAGGATATAACTAAAGATATCACATATGTATGAGATGAAATAATATCAATAGCTTCTAAAAACATTCATATATTCATTTAATAATAGATTGAAATAGAAAAAGTTGGGTATATTAAAGTGACGGTAAGTTTGATATTTAGATTAATTTAATGTTTGGTATAATTCTAATAATTTTTTTCATTATTGATATTTAGCAAATAGAGGGGGGTGTATTGAATGAATTTATTGGATCAGTTGAATGAAATTATATTTTGTAAGCCTCTAGGTTTACTTATGAAGTTAAACGAATATTATATTTAGAATTTATCTCAAATAAGTGGAAATATCGTCAGAAATACACACCGTCATGAACTCAATATAATAATAAGTTATTTAAGCGACCAACTACAGGCCTGGTAATTTATGTACAAGAATTTTTCGGATATACGACAAATGCATAGGGCTTAATCCGGTTTTACAGTGGCGACAGATGCAGACCAGTTACCGTACTGGTGATATAAACGAGCCAAGTATTGACCAAATGGAAGCGGTCGCCAGATATTAAGGTTAAAGTCTCTGTCTCTCAACCAAAGTATCTAAGGTTCAAATCTTAATATAGTTACGACAATGTTCCCTTCATGATGTCAGTACTGATTATTTCCAGACCGTGATCTCGGGCGTGGTTTATGTACGTTGAAAGTGGTCTTTACATTCGATTTTAAATAGATACCGTTATAAACTAGATGAAGTCACACTTAGAAACCGACAACATGTGCAAGGAGACACCTCCGAATCAAGCATATACACATAAAGCTTGTAACTTACTGCTTTGATAAATGTATCGAAATTTGAATGCCAATATAATTACCAGCGGTGACGGCAATTTTTGTTTGCTGTAACAGTTGATTCTTTCTTTCTTTTTTTCTTTTATTCTTTCTTTTCTTACTATTTCCTAGAACGCACATTTATGAAATCTTTAATAAATGACAATGATTCCCTAAGCTGTGGATTGTATAGGGAACTAGCTTGTCTCACCAGAATACGGAGCTATAAGTTGTTCTGAGAAGGATGAAATATTTTACGAGCGAGTTGCGCTTGCGCGGATATTTCCCTTTTACCGTTGCGAGATATATTCTATATTCCAAATTCAAGGGAAAACATCATTTAAAAAAAGATTTATTTATTTATTTATTCTTATTTAGTTATTTATTTGTTTGTTTGTTCGTTCATTCATTTATTTATTTATTTATTTATTCATTCATTCGTTTGGTCGTTCGTTCGTTCATTCATTTTTCTATTTATTTATTGTCGTCAGTTAGCGAACTAACATAGTATTCCAGTTTTCAGTCTTTTATGTGCGTATTTTGAGGGGGTTGTTATTTTCATTATAACTTATTGTTGTTTTCATTATTATTCATTGTTGTTGTTTTCTAACAGCATATCACGGGCCAATATAAAACTTAACGGTCAGTTTCGAGATTTAAATTCACAGAGCTAAAGGTCCGACTTCACTTAAAATAGGAAGGTCTTATAATGCTATATAAGACCACCTTGTTGTCTTGTTTAAAGTTATATAAGGATTGTATATATTACATGTGATGTATTACCCTTTCACTAGATTTATTGATATGCGTTTACCATTTTTTCAAATTCATGCATGTATATATTTGTTGTAAATGAAGATGAGGTGTATATGCTTAATTCAAAATAAAATATGAGCCGCGTCACGACAAAACCAACATAGTGCGTTTGCGACCAGGATGGATCCAGATCAGCCTGAGCATCCACGCAGTCTAATCAGGATCCATGCTTTTCGCTGTCAGTTTCTGTACTTGTAATAGAGTTTGTAAGCGAACAGCATGGATCCTGATCAGACTGCGCGGATGCGTAGGCTGGTCTGGATCCATGCTGGTCGCAAACGCACTATGTTGGTTTTGTCATGACGCGGCTCATATATGTTCTGTTCTGTTTATCACTCATACTTACATACAATGTATATAGTATAGTTCATAATTAAAGTGTGACATATAAGGTGGCCGAATGAGTTTAGCCACGCCTACGCATGTCAGTAATATACTCTATCATGTAAAGGGTATGTCACTCGGTGCATTAAATGACAAATACACGGTACTTATTCGTAATTATACACAAAATAAAACCCTATACATTTATCTGATACATACAATACACTATTTGTTTATACGTTTAATATAATTCGTTGTTTATTTCATTTATATATTATACTTATACAAATTATCAAACTATTATACAAATTATCAAACTATACAATAAACAAGAAAAAAGTAATAATTAAAACCCCTAAACTAATAATCAACACATCACTTTTCTTTTTCTTTTTATAACCGCAAATTATGACATGTCAACATAATAATAAAACTCTCCTTTGGTGATTAATCCTAGACAAAAAATCTATCGTCAAGGTTTTAGTTAAGTTATTAACAATAAATCATCACACAAATTAATGTCTATATAATGAGTACACCGGTGCTCGTTATACAATTGTAAATACAGGCAATTTGGATTTATCATTATTTTTGTTGTAAGATCAGATGGAGCACAATTTTTGGATAAAATATGTTTTTATTTCGTAACTTTAATTAATTGTGACTCTCTTTTCATGTGCGTGTGTTTCAACTGGAATGAACGCTTGTGATAATGTATTTTTTGGCGGTCACCGTGTTCTTTACTTTAACATTTGTACAATCAGCTCCGCCAAAAACGACATCAAAAACAACGTTTTGGGATATTCCGTCGGGTAAGTTTTTGTTGTTGTATTTTTATTTATTTTTTTTTTTTTGGGGGGGGGGGGGGATGGGTGTGATGACAGGTGGATTTTTGTTTAAAACAGTTAACCATTTTTTGTATCAAATTTGAAACCAAATTTTATCTTTTTGTTAAAACTTAAATGAAACCTAGCCAAACCGTATTTATGGTCAATATTTTGATTTTTTAACACACGATATTTGAAATAGTTTTATAGTCATTTAAGGACATCATTTTTGTTTTGGTTTTTCGTCCATAATATACCAAAAATCCGTTTGCTCTGATTCAAACTTTACAAAAGTCAGAGACTATAATTCACAGTAATTTATAAGTCCGAATTCTATCCGAATTATGGCTACACAATACAAACAGACCATCAGACGCGCGATAACAGATGGCGCTTCCTTCCATTTCATCGTCTGCTGAGAATATTTTGATTTTGCGACCGTGAGAGTTGACCATGTGTATATTTTTGGAATCACGACCACATACAAACAAAGCCCCTTCCTTGTCCACGGTGATGTAACCAGGTGCCTCCAAATCCTTTGAATGATACCTGAAATTTGTTTTCAAAAATTTTATGTTTCTTTTTTGTTTTTTTTTGTGTGTTAAGTTTACCTCCATTAAAAACACACAATAAGCGATATATTAGCAACAAAAATTAAATGTTTTAATCAGTCTATTTCTGCAAATTTAAATCTACTTACAAAAGCATATCCACAGTGTATAAACGAACTTGCTTCCGGTTTTCTCCAGAATGGTACAAGTTAAAATATAATGGCTACTTAGAAAGGTACAGAGACTGGAAGAAATAGATGCTTGTAATCTTCAAACAATTGTATTCAATGAATTCAATAGACGTAGAATATTGTGTAGTGATTTCGTTTATACACTGTGATTTTGACTATGAATGAAATTATCACAACTCTGTTCCTGTGAATGATGAAGATATCAAACCTTAGAGGCAGAAACAATATGAAGAATTTATAAGTCCCTGTGACTATTTATCTGTCCCTTCATTTCATATAACGCATGCAATGGTAGAGGTAAAAATAACAGACATATTTCAATGAAAATGTTGTTTACATAATATTTTGCTTAGTATGGTTTTATGTATAAGAAGTTAAAGAATAATTGCTTAAATTACTTGCACTTACTATTGCGTTACATAGAAAGAAACCTAAGGGATTTAAACATATATTCTTCACTCACCTAAATAATATTTTTCCAGCAGTTGTCACTCCTAACACTTTATTAGCCGCCTTATCTGACACATAAAATCTATCCCGCTTTGGATTCGGAGCGATGAAGAACGGCCCTTGAAAGAGAGCGTCTCCATTTACGTCACGATCAAATCTTTGTTTCACTCTTCCCTCGATGTCAAGCAGAAGAACTAGACCATACACCCCGTGACTGTAACACGTGACCAGCAAACCTTTTTCTAGAACGCAAATCCCGTGACAAGCTGTCTCGGTTTTCACTGCACGCGTTAAACGCAGATCCGGGTCCATGATCAGGAAATCCAGCTGTTTCTTTTCCGGAAGTGATACAACGGCCTCCCTGTTGTTGAGAGCGGCAATATCACAGGGCGGGCTTGACAGTGCTACATTTGATTTAAGTTGGATAGCTTGGTCAAACAGTTTCACGTTATGATTTCTATTATCAACCAGTAGCAGTTTTCCGTCGGCTAGAAACGTTGCCCCTGTGATTGAACAAGATATTTTTGTGTCTTCCGGAGCATGTATATTGAACTCACCGCATGGCACGAGATCTTTTCCGCCTTTCAATGTAGACAGCATGTTAGACGGAAGGTCCATTGATGGTAACGGTGTTGGGGTAAAAACTTTGCTGGCGTTAGAAGGTTTCGCTAGTGTAGTTTTAATAGACCCGAAACTGTCAAACGTCTTTAAGAAATGAACTAGTTTATGATTCGGTTCGAATTCCAGATGTCTTTCATTGTTTTCTTTCATAAGCTTGTTGAGAATATCGTCACATTCGGACTTAACACTCTGCGCATGCACCATCGACAAAAAACATTGAGTTTCATCGGAGCCTTTAATAGCCTCAAGTTCTGTTGACTCCTCTTGAAGAATAGCTATTCTTTTCGTGCATTCATTGCGAACATTTCGGATTTCATTTACGACCTTTTTTGTTTTAGTTTCAATGTCTGCTCTAATCTTTCTTTCTAGTGCATCAAAGGCAGTATTAACCTGAACTCTAAGGTCATGTATATCTTTCAAACAAGCAACTAGTTGTTCTTCCATACGATCATCTTGGGCTTCCTTGTATGTCTTTAACTTTTCAAACTGAAGAACCATTTTTCTCACCTCTTGTATAGTTCTGGGTAGGTCACGGCCACTTTTTATTCCTTTAGCTAAGCTTTTGATATCATTAACACCGTGGCATCGAAAATGTTTACTTTCTTTACACTCATTACAGAAAGCTGTCACGTGATGGGGACAGTAGAATTCCACCATCTTGTACACGTGTTTGTCGCATGACTGCACAGAAACCTTTGCATTCGGGAGTCTCTCCTTTGGCATATCACTGTCTTGCACAATTATATGAGCTTTTGATGAGTCAGCATTTTGATGATCTAGTTTACAGTCAAAACACATATATTTCTTGCAATTAATGCAGTAAGTCCGTGCCTCTTGAGTAACATCCTTTAACCGACACGTGTCACACTCAATATCATCAGTTTCCCTACGTGTCAAACTAGGAATAAAAGTTAAAGGTTTAGTTCCAGTCTGAGGAAGGGCCATTTTTTAAAGGTATAGACCCCTTACAAGACTGGCCTGACATTAAAATGACAATGTTATATTTTGCTTTTTGTTGAAAAAAAAAATTTGTTAAATGTATATATCATTTCACATTGTAATTTAGGAACGGCTGAATTAAAACAATAGCGTACGATACTTTTCTGCTTTTAAATAATTGCGATAAAAAGAATAAGTATTGAATGAATGTAATATGATACCCGTTCACTTACTACACTTTACGATCACCGTAACATTATATCACCTCGTAACATAATATCACGTATATGCCCATTTTTGTTGAAATCAATATATCACTCGTAAAATAGTATTTACTATTTTGCTTAAGTATTGATTTTAATCCAGTCAAGCGTGTGATAAATCAAAATTTCAAAAAAATAAAAAAAACGGTTAATCAAATATCTCATTCATTCATTCATTCATTCATTCATTCATTCATTCATTCATTCATTCATTCATTCATTCATTCAAACATTCATTCATCAAATCCACCAATCAATTGATAATTTTATTCGTATTTCATCTATCTTATATTTTCTACAAATAGCCGTACACACAATTTACAATTTGTTACATGATATGAGATATGATTTAAAAAGAAAATATACAACTATCTAGCCGGATTATATTTTACTAAAGAAATTATATGATCTTATAATTATATAATTATTTCTATATTAATTCTGTCATTGCCTTTTGAACTGGTAAATATCCGTTATCTTTCATTAATTTGAGTTAATTCGATGTATTGATATATTGTTTCGTAAATTACAGGGCATTGTGAGCCAATATGTACATGTCAGATGAACGGTCTTTACTACAGTGAAGGGGAACAATGGGCAAAGCCCGAGGACCCGTGCACAATCTACAAATGCTTCAAAAATGGCTTTTACGAAGCCGTGCAGAAAGGTGAACTCATTTATACTAAATCCTATTTAAAACTGACATTTAACATGTACCCTTATATGTTTGGTTAAAATGCGTTTTTTTTTTATAATACGACAGTTAATTTTATCGACAGATGACATACATCTACACAAACATACAACAGCAAAGCGAGGACTTAAACTAAGGATAAATGTCCCGGTCTGTGAGGACAGTCAAAACGTAAAATATCTGCACTCCAAAATGTACAAGCCCACGATATTTTCGCGAAATAATGAAATGAAGCGCAATGACTTGTCGGTGCGTGGGCAGACGGAATGTTATATTCGGCCCCGTTTCCCAGGTTTGCGGGCCCAACAATCTCCCGGAGTTTGGGGCGGGCATACAAATTAATGGTGCATAAAGATACCGCTTTTACGCTGTTTTTGGTAAAATGTATATACACTAAAAATAACAAACGGGTGTACTCACTTTATAGACGACAACAATTGTAAAATGTCATCAATATACCATTTAAACATACTCAAATCTATCAGATGTCACAAAAACTACTTGTCTCTCAGAGAATGACTGCTGTATTTTTTCTACATTTTTCTCCTTCCATTATTCTATCAGTTTAATGAAAGAACACCTCAATACATTTTGAAACAGTTTAAACGAATTATTGTTTTGTAAATGACCCATTAATTCTAAATAAAATGCAATTTTTACTTTTCAAAAGCTTTTGTTTTTCTCAAAGTTATCTATTGGCAAATAACCTGATCCCCGTTTATTTTAAATTTGCCCATAAGCACAGCAAAAATGATTAACCAATGTGTATGGAGGTCAAAATAATGCATTGTTTACATTTTGCTTCGTTTAACAAAGGGTTTCAAATTCAGCTATTATACTTTCTTCGAGTGATAAGCATGAAAAAGACTCCTAAACCGTCATTTAAACGTAACTCTTATTATTATTATTATCATAATAATTATTATTATTATTATTATTATCATTATTATAATAATAATTATTATTATTATTATTATTATTATTATTATTATTATTATTATTATTATTATTGTTATTTCACCAAATTGAATTATCTTTAATTCAACGTGTTTATATTATATACGAGAATATTTATTTAGGTTTGTGGGTTTATTTAATGTATGTGTTTACGGAACTTAACTTCAAATAATGGTAAAAACATAAATGACACAGTAATTACGCGTAACACTGCGCATACTAATTACATAATGTAATTAATGGGCTTAAACTTTCTTAATTAATGACAGAGCAACTTGGTGAAAGACGCTTACAGCATTTAAGGCAGAAGTTATAATTTAGATACTTCATTCAAATAACATTTTTTGTAAATAAATGTAAAAATTATAACCAAAATCGGTCACGTACAATACTTTTACTTTAGAACATATCTATTCCAAAAGACTGTTTAGTTTTGCTGTATTCATATCGAAGCCACGTTTATTACAGTTTTCTTGTATCATAGTTTGGGGACCTTTCTGTTGAAAAAGTGTCAGAGTTAAATCGTATACATATACATGCACAGTGCGGTAACTGGAGTGCGGGTATCAGTTACCCGCACTCCAGATAATGCCCGTTGGTTGGTTCATTTTTGCTGGGGTTTACATATTGTGACGGCAGAGAAAGGGCAAGGGGCAGAAATATCATATTCAAATGCTCGTTCATTGGTTAATTTTTTCTAGGGTTTCATTTTATGACAACAGGGAACGTGCTGTCATGTTTGACTATGATACAAAAGAGAAAGAACACCAAAACACTCGGCAATCTGATTTATACTCGGGGGCTACGCCCCCTCGTACAAATCAGATAGCCTCGTGTTTCGGTGCTCTTTCTATTGCATATAAACAGTTCAATCCTTGCCTCGGTAACGCGCACACTTTTTTGTCGTTTTTTTAAAAAAGGACAAATATGTCTATTGGTCACAATTTTTAGTTACAACAATAGACCGTATACACGATGCTTTTAATAAGAATGGATATTAAAGTTAAAGATAAAGTTCCTGAATGTGGATGAGTATTTTAGTTAGAAATAAAGTCCGTGTAAATGATGCTTTGAATTAGAATGGATATTTATGTTCAAGATCAAGTTTATAAATGCGGATGAGTATTTTAGTTAAAGATAAAGTCCATTTAAATGATTTTTTAATAAGGGTTGATGTTTCGGTTAGAGATACCGTGTAAATGAGACTTTGAATGAAGATGAATGTTCTATTTAAGAACATAGTTCATTCAATATATAAATAGTAGTCCGTATAAAAAAAAAAATGAATGCGCCATTACTTAAAGATATAATTCGTATTAATGATCCTTGAACTAAGAGGGTGTGGGGCACTCACGTTGCATTTTTGGAGGCGTTTTTAGAATGTCAACTATCAACTGTCCGTCTGTAAAAATATTGATGAAAGGTTGCGGATTCATGCCATTACATACTTTATTTTTATTATAGGCTGCTGGTATAAGAAGCAATGTCACGTGGTTAATAGCACGTGGTCCGAGGGGTGCAACACATTCACGTGTACAGAGAATGCTGATCTAGCATTTTACAAATTAACGGAAGCTGGTAAGTTTTTATATCTTGTAATTAAGGGGTGTTGTGAAAATTGATTACACATACAAAGTTAAGCATGTTTTTTATTGTTGCATTTCTTACAATATTTTGAATTCTGTGGTATCCAAAATTTTTAAACATTGTTCGATATTGTTAAGAACGGAAAAAACATCAATGCCATCAGTATATTGTGAAGGGATAAATACATTTTCTTTTCAAACGAAGACCATTTAATACGTCTTCTGCTTTTAAAAACCATGTATAACAACAGTAAAGCCGACACATTATAATAACAGAAAACTATGAAACAGTAAAGACAATCAAGTGCATTATTACACAATACAAATGTATATGCACAGCATAAAAAAAGCACTGACGTCCGAATAATTGTTCCCTAGGGCAGTAACGGGTTAGCTCTTATTGAATTAACTAATTAACGCCAAAGCAATTACTTCTAAGTTCAATGTAAATCAACATATTTTTATCAATAATTATTATCTTTCAAAATGATACATTATACGAGTTGTATAACAGTACACAGTTTATCGTTCAAATGTTTTGTAATTAGTCACCAAGGCCTGTCGGCTTTCGTGATTATGTTCCTACTCATTTAAACTCGACCGTGCATTATTCTACAACAATTCTTTATTGCCTAATCATTGAAAGGCCGTTTCTAGGATAGTATGATATTGTGTACACCATGTCAAATCGACATTGCCTTTGTTGTTGCAATAATGAAACATAAGGTGTATGATTCTGTATTATGTACCACAGCTTGGTCACTTAAAAAGTGTTTATCAGGGTGTTAATCATTTTCACAGAATATCTATACGAAATGGAATTGTGTTGGACGTGTAGTCGTTGGGAAAAGCAACAAATTACCTTGTATGCCTATTGCAAAACGGTATAGGGTGTGTGTCTAAATCAAGGTGGAATGTCGAATTCTTAAATTCGTACATTATTTCTATGTAATAAAGCTTATTTTTGATGAAACGCATGGAATTTTTGGTCATTTGTTACAAAAGTGGCCTGCTTATAGACATGTTGACCAGTTTTCTAACAGGGAGCAAGAACTATGAACATACTTGGGGGATTTATCGTCAAGTTTGAGGCTGATTATATGTTTTTTTCTGCATCTAAATAGTAAGAAACCATCCCTGACGTCACAGGACGTCAGCAATAACAATTTAATTAAGTACGCGGTTGTGTGGTATGCTTACACATTGACTAATTGTCTAATGTTGCCAGGCAAGTGTACATGATGCTTGTTGTAACGCCCGATTTATTCAGTTTTCCGGATTCTAATTTTATTACAATAAATAAAAGTAAAACTGAGGCTAAATTAGAAAATAAATTGTTACTGTCACAGAAAACAATTATCACAAAATGGAACACATAGTTGTAGGTTTTCTTCACAAAAAAATGAAAAGATTTTTTTCCCAGCAGCAAACTTATCGGACTGTGAGTCATATATACGCTAAAAACACAGACCTCGAGTTTTTTTGAATATTGTCCTCGGAAAATGTCATAATTACTTCTTTGAATTTCGTGTAGATAGCATGAAGCAAACTGAGTATAAAAATAATTTAAAACACTAAGCTGGTTAAAATTTATTAGTACGTATTTACAAAATTAAATTGGTCGTATGGCTGTGTTAAGTAAGTTATTATATAATGATTGTTATCTACATAAATTGTTATGTTATACTGTTTTATAAATATATATACGTCAATTTTGTCTCGTGTATGATGCACTGAGCGAACAAAGTTAATTGGGTTTGATGTGTTCATGTATTTCAAAAGCTACTAAATCTGCATAAGATTTATTTTTAAGGCTGTCCGTTACCAACTGGCGGTTGTCTGACGGTTGGCGCGAGATGGGAATCCGGATGTGACGTCATGGAATGTCAGATAGAAGGCGAGTGCCTGAAGATAAAAACTGTGCGAACAGGTATAGATCAATGAGTACTGCTTCTGAAATTATAGCAGACGACAAACTAAAATGCCTCCGAAAAATAAAGAGAATACATGTAACATATTCGGGTTTTAAGTACCAGCGATCAGTGGCTTTTTCCCTAACGGTACAAATGTCTTGTAAACCTATTTCATAATTATGTATTATTGGCATAACACAGAATTACAGCAAGTGTGTTATTATGCAAGTAATCGTTAAAGATAACAATTTTATTTTTCCCTGTACAGGATGTGCCGTGCAAGGAGCGTGTAAGAGGATAGACAGCTACTGGCATGACGGTTGCACGGTGTTTATGTGTGCAAATGAAAACCAAAGCGCTGTAACACGAACTTTAGCAAATGGTACGTATATCGCAAAACATGGATGGATTTCATTGGTTAGCAGCAAACAACAGGATAGCGTTAATCCCGTTCATCCAATAAGGAAACGCAAGGCTGTTCCTAGTCATATTCAATTAAGTACATTTGTGTAGTTATTTTTCTCATTACAAGTCAGAAACAGCAATCTTCAGAAACAGTTTGTGTTAATTAAAAGCTAAATTAGATTAAAAATTGCAGTTCAGCAATTCAGGAACAACAATACTATCTTGTTATCTCAATATTTTTAAAGCAGACTCAACCCTTAAGATTTTACAAAATAAAAAAAAAACTTTGCTTAAGAGCGACATAAAAACGTCGTGAAAGCTATATAAATTGTTTGTATATTAATTATATTAATTCTGGACATTATTTATTAAAGAACCGATGCAATGGCCTGATGGAAGTTATGCGGTGCTCAAACCTCAGACCGGTTGCCCTAGTGACGTCCCCTCGGTATGGTCAGAGGGGTCAAGGAAACATTATGGCGCTGGTCGAAACTTGTTCTCGAAAGTTCTCTCATTGGCCGGAAACTACACGGAAGAATTCATGCAACACGATTTCTGCAACCATGGAATGGTAACCAATAATGAAATCTTACCTAGATACAAAACCTACTGGGAACCTGGCAGTTATTGTATTTTCCGGAGAAATGGAACTTGTCCCAGAGGTACGGTTTTAATACGTTTCCGGTCTTGTATGACAATGGCGTGGAGTAGATATTCCAAACAATTTTCAAAGTCATTGATCACTGACCTTGTATATAATAATTGTATTTCTGATGATATGTGCTTGACAAATTTGGAAACAGTGTCGTTGGTAACTGTATTCAATGGATTCTATATTTATCAATTAAATGATCTTGTTTTGCACATTTCTGCATCAGTGTTAATGTTATATCAATTTGCGAATATAACATACTGGTTCAAATATTTCTTTAATTGTGTCATTGTTTTTAATTAACTGTTTGATTATTAGATAATGTTTAGAGTAAAACAAATCTCTTACTGAAACATTACACTGAAATTTGTAAGCATATGATAATATTGTTGTTGCTGATAATGATGATGATGAATACGGCGATGATGATGATAATAAAGATGTTGTTGAAGATGATGGTTAAGATGGTTATGATAATTATGACAATGATGATTATGATGATGGAGATGATGATGATTATGATGATGGTGATGACTACATCGACGATAATGATGATGATGATGAAGATATTATAATGTAATGATAATTATATTTATACTGATTATGTTGATTTTTACTTGTTACAAAGGTTTCTCGGACGGTTATGTTTCATTTGATGACAACCAGGGCAAAGCAAAATCAGTTAGCTTAGGCGATCTCCCCGACGGCGACTTTACAACAAAGACCGGTTTATATTTCTGCTGCCGTAAAGATGGAAGTGTGCTTACAGAAATCATTCTACCTAAGGACGAGAACTTCGTGTTATTTATGGAGAATGGTGAAACAGAATGCCAAACGGTTCGAGGTTTGATGAACTTCCGTTATTCTGATAGTCTAACGCAATTAATATATATTTGTCGTACACAGGTCTATTAAACAGTGTTAATTATAATTTTAGGAAAGCAAATATCCAATATCACCACTCAAATCGTTTGAAACCTACAAAGTGGAAGTTATTGAACATGTTTGAAAACGGAATTACCGCGGAGAATCCTTCTCAAAGTACTTAAATTCTCGAATACGATTTTTTTACTGTGGATGAAGTACTAAAATAACTCTGATTTGTAGCAAATCAATTGTTAAGGAGCGAAAAAAGAAGTTATTCTTACTTGCAGTTTTTTTACCGGTATAATAAAGTTGAAATCTCTATTTGCATGCCTGCGTAAAGAAGGTTTTTGGCCATTTTCATCGTACTTCGGTAAAAGGTTACGAATGGTATAAAACGCAGTTCTTTTGATATTATTAGTAAGGAAATGTAGAGTATTTGTTTGATAAACGGATAAAAAATGATTGATATACAATGGACAACCGTTAGTTGTTCAAACATTGATACAAATAGAAAATGTATCATTCGGATATTTTTATAAAATAATTCTTGCAAAAAAATGTTGCTTCAGTTTTATGTGATTTATTTTGAACATATAATGCAAAAATTCATTTTTCATTTTTTATCATCAGCCAATCGCTGCTTTTAAATCGGACATGTGGCCATCCAATATACTTTCCTATTTGACGTTGTAGCGTCCATTATAATCATTCTCTCTTGGGCAGTTGACTGTGAATGATAGGACAAATGTTCGTGTTTTGGAATTAATTCTAAAGGAGTGTTGACAAAACGAATTCGGCTCTCAAACCATAATTTTTTAAGGTCACATTTTGCATTTTCTCGATATTATTAGAGTAAAGAATAAACAGCAAATTTAACATTAAATCGATACAATACTGAAAATATCTGGACTCGTTCACAGCTTGCATGACGGTCGTCCAATATGGTTTATCCAGCTGTATACTTGTCAAGATACACCCCTGTATTGTATAATCCAATTTTAAATAACCTTTTGAGTATCAACATAATCATTAATGGTATTACATACCTTTTATGTTGGACTTATTCACTTCAATGCTTCTTCTGTAATATTTTATTTCAGGAATGACACATTCGGTAGAATACGTAACCTTTGATGGATTACCATCCGCTAAACATGAAATGAGGGGACTGACACCTTCTGTGAAAATTATCAATGGTGACATCACACTCAATTTCTGTCACTATAAGACCATGGAATGTGGTAAGTTGAAAATCAAGTGTGTTTTAAATTTATTCTTGATTTTTTAAAACATAAGCAGACATCAAGAGGGTTGATTATCCAAAGGCCTGAGATACATTCTCACTACATAGATAACTAGCAGTTTACCTGTTAATACAATGGGAACTATTTGATCCTTTCCACAACTCGTAATTTTGCCGCATGACCTTTGTGCCTAGTTAGCGTCGAAGACAGCCAAATTACATAACTGCTATTTTAATGTGTTTTCCTTTTCTCACATCCCAATGATATTTTGCAAGAGTCTTACTCATGCAAATATTCTTATTTAGAAAGATGGTCTGATCCTCAGGTAAACAGTTTATTGTCTTGTAAACTGATATCATTTACATGTTATGCAGGCAGTTCCGACTTTTGGTATAAATGCCGATCAAAATTCTCAAACTTTCACAAAACGTGCTTAATAAATAAGTCTTCAAGATGGTAGTTTTATTTTGTTCATTGTTATTCTTTTTGTTCTTCTTCTTGTTCTTCTGCTGCTTCTTCTTGTTCTTCTTCTTCTTCTTCTTCTTGTTTTTGTTCTTGTTCTTCTTCTTCTTCTTTTTCTTCCTCTTGTTCTTGTTCTTCTTGTTCTTGTTCTTTTTCTTCTTGTTCTTGTTCTTCTTGTTCTTGTTCTTCTTGTTATTGTTCTTGTTCTTGTGCTTCTTCTTGTTCTTTTTCTTGTTATTCTTCTTGTTCGTCTTCTTGTTCTTCTTCTTGTTCTTCTTCTTCTTTTTGTTCTTGTTCTTCTTCTTCTTCGTGTTCTTCTTCTTGTTCTCGTTCTTCTTCTTGTTCTCGTTCTTCTTCTTGTTCTTGTTCTTCTTCTTGTTTTTGTTCTTCGTCTTGTTCTTCTTCTACTTCTTGTTCTTCTTCTTTTTCTTGTTCTTTTTCTTCTTGTTGTTTTTGTTCTTGTTCTTGTTCTTCTTGTTCTTCTTCTTCTTCTTCTTCTTGTTCTTCTTATTCTTGTTCTTATTCTTGTTCTTCTTGTTATTGTTCTTGTGCTTCTTCTTGTTCTTTTTCTTGTTCTTGTTCTTCTTGTTCTTCTTCTTGTTCTCCTTCTTCTTCTCCTTCTTGTTCTTCTTCTTTACTTTTTTTTGTTCTTCTTCTTGTTCTTGTTCTTCTTCTTCTTTCATGTCTTTGTTATCTGTCTTTCGACGACGCCATAAAGCAGCATGCTCATTTTCATGAAAATTTTGAAAATGTGTTTAAAAGTATTATTCAGTGAAATATCTAAAAGGAAGCAATTTACACATTATCAATGGCACTAACAGCTCACGTTAATTGCAAAAAAGAGGACAAACTATGCAAAAATAGCCCTTACTGCGTTAGTTACGCAGTAGAAATATAGTTATAAATACTGAAAAATCAGTAATTAATCGCACATAACATGTAAATTATTACTTGAATCTTGAATATTTTAATTTTCATAAAATCTTTGTACATTTTTCTCGAGTTTGATTTTTTATAAATGTTTTCGCCCATCTGGAGGAATGCAGCTTAAAAAAAAAAAAAAAAAAAAAAAAAAAAAACAAAAAAAAAAACATTTATGTATTAAATCTTACTCTAATGCTTTGGTAATTCCACCTTTATTTTGACAGGATGTTCAGATCCGAGTGGGGAGTTTATAGCAGTGAATACAGAGAAGGAAATTAATTGTGTCATAAAGAAATGTGTCTCGGAAATGGGCATGAACGTGCTGCAGATCGTCTCTGGGGGTAAGAATTTTAGTCTCTTTTTTCCGAGGGGTCGTTTGCTTGTAATTATGTCTCTGAATAGTCATTAAGAAAGGAAAATGCCATTCGTATATTGCGGAAGAATTTCAAAATATTTTATTTGGTAGGTTAAACATGATGTTTTTTGTTACATTAACATATAAGTACAATGATACAATGAAATTGTCAACATAATGACATTTTATAAACAATGCTATCATCAAAGTATGTATGATACTTGTACATATAGTCTAACAAGAGAGTAAAAGGAATGAAGAGAACACAATGAGATTGAACTAACTGAAAAAATATATTCGACATAGCTTAATCACAATGGCACAATGTATCCAATGCTACATCAAATTATTGAAATATAAAACGGATAATTTGCATATAAATTTGATTTAAAATGGTAGATAGGGTACAAGCATGTTTTAAATTATTCTGGCAAACCACGTAACTCTGGTGATATTTTGGTCTTGGTCACACACAATGCCTTCTTAAATAGCTCTCACTGTTTGATTATTTATGGATGCAATAAAGAAAAGAAGTTATTACTTCCTCTTTCTCTCAAATATTTCCTTTCTAAAGATCCTAAAGATTTTTGTCTCTTTCCATTTCTAACACTTCTTATATAATAGTAATTAAATACATGAAAAGTACCTGAATAAATATGATATAAAACTTAAATTCTGTGTGTGTGGATGGCGGGTGTCGCTTTTCTTGTTGTAGACGGACAAAATAGCACTATTTTTTGTGTATAGTTATTTGATTTCGTATTATTCAGTCAATATTCCAGTATTTACGCTCGAATGGTTGCAATGAAGTATATTATCAAACAGAATCTTAAATAGCCTTTCGTAAACAATCTCTCATAGTAAATGAATAACATTACGAGACATTTATTGAATAATATAATATAAAATTATTTTAGGATGTCCCGTGAACGGAAAATGTCAGGCTGAAGGATCAAAATGGACTATTAACCACGGAGAAACGTGCAGAAGTCAAACCTGCGAGAAGGTCGTTACAGGAACAGATGTAACTTATGAAATTAAAGATGGAAGCCAAGGTACTTCACCATCAGAAAGTGTAACAAAACAGATTATTTTTTCTTTAGCAAAATCATCAAAATGAACGATAAAAAATCTTTTGTTCATTTTAAAAACGAACATAAAGAACGACGACGACGTTGGTAACGATGATGATAATAATAATAATGCTAGTGAAGTTACTGCTGTTGCAGCAGCTGAAGATGCTGCTGCCGCCGCTGATGATTATGATGATGATGATGATGATGATGATTAATACGACGACGACGACGGTGATGTTGTCGATGATTATTACGACGAAGAGGGCGTGTGATTTAAAGTCAAGAATTTCTTTAAAATGTTAGCCAATCATTGTCTGTATATATGATAGGAATGGCGCTCCAACGATGTCATCGTCTGTATACAGGTCAGGAATGGCGCTCCATAGGTTTTTGTTTTCATTACAGGTTGTAGAGATGGGGATGTGTGTAAGAAAGTTGGCGAAGAGATTTACAGGGGCTGCTACACAAGTAGATGTACTATGGACTCAGCGTCAAATGCCACTATATTCAAGGTCATAAAAGCAGGTATAATAATATTAATCATTTGCGTTTTGATCATTTTGTTATAGCAACAAAAAGTAGAAATTCAATTGGCATTAAATCACAAACTGCACTAAAATCAATATTATTCAAGTATACAAAATTATCATGGGGAAATAACTTTGAGAAGATTTATTGAATCATTTGTCTCTACTTGCCTCCCTTGGCGGTTTTGTAATTCACATGCATATTCAGTAATAATCCCACTCACATCAAAGATAAATTGTTGCAGTATATATGTTGCCTGGAAATCCCTGTGTAACCTAAACTTTTACATTGTATTGTGTTTAGATGTCTTTCTATAGTTGACTTTTCATGTAACATATGCTGATAAATTAGAAATATTTCATTCCATGCTCCGATGACAGGATGTAGTAACCTTGCCGGAAATTGTATTCCGGTAGGGGCGATGCTCAAACAAGGTTGTATACAATTTAAATGTATCCGTCAACCTTCAAGGTGTGGACTTGTTCTCGTCAGGGGAGGTAGAAATTTCAGTTATGCCCCACTGTATAAAATATATCCTGGACATAATATTTATATATGTTGTATATGAAACCCCCCGTGCCATTTATAAAACCCGTAAAATCACCGTTTCAATTATGTATACTAATTCCCACAAACCAGTTGTTTTTGGTGAAATACCCATTTGCTTTACCATTTTATAATATAACAAAGAAATTATTTAACCATTTTATTTACTCCAAATAACCAATGTCACAGTGTATAAAAGTAATCACTGTATCATTTACTGCGGACCTGTTCAATCAAATGTAAATGTGGTATTGTGATTACAAGCAGCTTACTGTATGAAATATTGAACGTTTATACATCACCGGAAGTAGTTGTGTTTTACACAGTGAATTTGTATACAAGACCTTGAAAAATCAAGTTTTTTTAGTTATATAACTTAAATAACGATGTAATATACTACATGCTGCAATATCTCTGCTATCATTTTCACTATTACACCCAGAAATACCTTGTTTATTTCGTTTTATATCACTGATTGGATAATTCAGTTTATTGTTTTGTTTACTGCAACAAGAATTTTATGTAATTATTTGTATACTCCACAATGTTATGAGCCGCGTCACGACAAAACCAACATAATGGGTTTGCGACCAGCGTGGATCCAGACCAGCCTGCGCATTCGCGCAGTCTGATCAGGATCCATGCTGTTCGCTATCAGTTTCTCTACTTGTAAAAGGATTTGTAAGCGAACAGCATGGATCCTGATCAGACTGCGCGGAAGCGCAGGCTGGTCTGGATCCATGCTGGTCGCAAACCCATTATGGTGGTTTTTGTCATGACGCGGGTCATATATTCTGTTTTACATTTTTATAAACTTTATCAAGAAAATTACAATTTACCATTAAAAACACTTAATCAAAGATTCTTTTTCTTAACGTTAATAATGCGTTAACATTTCAGTTTTAAATAATCGTTGTTTAAACTGCACAACAGTTTCAACATTATTTTGAAAACCATGACCTATCTCCGAAATTGATAATTCAGACATTAAAATGTTTGTAGTATATATATTGAATACATTTTATAGAGATTCACTTATCTGATAAGACAGATAAGACATTGTACTTGTCTTTATTATGATGGAAAAGTCGAATAGATTTTGTAGTGAAAAATATCAACTTTGCATAATAACTCATATCATTTCAGAAATGTGTTTTGCAAAATATGATTGAAAATCATTATTGTAATTCATGTAATTTTTATGTTACTGTAAATGAATATCATTTTTAACGCTTTCTGTGCACTAAAAAAAATAGTATGGTGGTTGTAAGATTAGCATAACAATTATATAAGTCTATAATAATTCGATCAATAACGAAGAAAACTTATGATGCTGATATGGCACCTTTACTGATATTAGTATAATTATTTTAACCGCGACATCACCTGTCCATTGTATGGCCTCCGATTTTCAAACCAGATCATCCTGCTTTCTTGAAATTGACAGGCTTGTCTTGTACGCTCAGATTTAGTGCTTTGTTATTGCATTGAACATATAACGTTGAAACACATTCAACAACCACACAAAACTGATATTCCGTTTTGTCATTTTATTTTCATTTTTTTTGGTTTAAATATCGATTTTTTAGACAACATTAAATTTTAGAAGGTACTAAAAGTTTATTCTTTACATAGATTGTCCTTGGTTAGATTCATGCAAGAAGCCGAACACAACATGGGAACATAATTGTTTAACTTACCGGTGTGACATGAGTGTAGAAGGCGGCCATTACCAGTGGAATGTTCAGCCGATTGAATATGGTAAGATGTGGAATGATGGGGTTAGGTGTAATAATATGATGTGTGGCGGTCTGAAAAAAAAATCGCCCCTTCATCTCATTGTTTGCAACAATTTGTATTCATTCACCATTCGGAAAAAATGCCTAGATTTATGCCCCCAGCCCCATATCATCAATATCGCCGGCCTTTACTAATGTTTTACAGATCATTGTTGTCTTTCCGTCAACAGAGACCATTTCCACTGTCCATAAGTGTCTAATTCGGAATACTTTTTCTATTACCGATTATCATAGTCATTCATGAAGCCGAATATTGCGATTGCTTGTGTAGGCAGAAGCGTCAATACCTGCAGATAAGTTCCTATAAAATATAGTTTTACTACATTGCATTTTTTTGGCCTGAAGCTTTAAAGAAATGTAAATAAACAGCTTTACAGTTAAATGCTGCTTTTTAAATGCTTTTTTAAGTGTTCCCATATCCATGGCAGTAGCTAGCGCAACGATAGCTCTATCTGCTTATTTGACATACAAATGTAAAAATATGCCGCATTTGTACTTGCTTACGAAAGAGGGAACACCTTGACACTTGCATCTGCTTTGAACTTTATTTGCTTTAGGATGCAACGATGGTAATGGAAAATGCTACGGTGTCGGAGAGAATGTCACAGGGCGGTGCTTCGACGCGGTGTGTCGGCTCAGCGAAAATAAGACGGTTGTTTTTCTTGATGTGACAAAAGGAGGTAAACCATACTGTCCTAGAATTTTGTATATACAATATATAAAAAAACTATATTTTAGAATGATGAAATATTTTTAGAATGACATTATCCTCTCTGTGTGTACCATATTGTTAAAAAAACAAAGAACAAATAAATACTGTAATTAATAAAATAAAGTTAAACACATATGCATGTCATATATTGCTTTTGCATTGGAATGTATACATGTATTTGCTTTAAACATAAATATGCTTAAATTTTTAATCACAGCATGCGTTGTAAAACAACTTTAGTGTCTTAGCTTTGTAGTGTTTTTATTAAGAGAATAAATCCATACCGGGTTGATGGATTCTCGTTAAACATAGACTACATACATACATATCAAAATAATTCGAAACGGCTGTATAATGAGTTATTACAATATAAAACGGAAAAAGTCATGTAATTTTAAGATGCATATTTTATAATATAGAGCCGTGCCTAGTGATGGACTGGCTACCGGTTACTTTCGTTGTCGATTACGGACCACTGACATGTCAACAATCATGCCCTTAAAGAGTTAATTTTAAAGCACAAAGTGGTGACAATTTAGATATAGGCAATTTCCGAAGTGTTATCCGAAATTTTTTTGAGCCAAAAGTAGGTCACTGTATGGCGGTCAACGAGAACATAAATGTACAGTAACCTGACTCAAACTGATTCTTTTGATTTGAGTTTTCGTGTATATTTTAGTCACATGAGAGGGAATTTTCCTTTGTGACGTCATTATTTGACAAACTCCCGATATGGTGGCTCCAATCAGATCTTCAGAAACACTTCACTTTAAAACATAAGTTTTGGTTTGAGTTTAGTCAGATTTGGCGGTTCAAATTAGTTTTTTATAAGGATCCATAATCGTTTATTCTCTGCACACGCTTTATTGCAAAATAACTAACCAATGCAACAATACAACTAACCCAGGGTGCACATGGAAAGATGGTTGTAAGGCCGTAAATGCTACTTGGAAAGATGGATGTCATTCTTTCAAATGTGAATGGATTGATACGGATAACGGTTTTACTGCAATAGTGAATGCAACCAGTGTTTGTGAGTTATTTATTTACAGTGATGATAACAAAATACAGGGTAGTCATAACACATCGTATAACGTTGTAACCAAGGTACCTGATTCAGAATAATTGAAGGGACTCCACTGAGGTTTTTTGACATGACGGGATTGGACATATTTTTTTGAGATTATTGCTCCATTTGATGTAGATCTATACTCATGACTTATGTGCAAAATTTCAGATCATTAGCTCGCTCCGTTTTTTCCAGAATTATTATTATAATAGTAAAAAATGACCAAAATTGAAAAGCGTTTAAATGCTTTTCAATCAAATCGGACTAAGTATAGCACAATCATACGATTTCCAATGTATTTCTTGTATATTTCTTAGTTATATTTAATAATATACTTCTGTTTAAAGTGCTCATGTTTATCTATTTGAAAAATTAAAATGTTATGTTTTCAGGCTTATAAACCTCAGTGGAGTTCCTTTAACCTTGATAGCAAGAGAAAACTGTATTTTATTTCTTAATTAATGACATTTAACGTATGCTTAGCACGAAATTGTTCTATTTTACATATTCTTATGATTATTTTATTAGATATACACTTCTTTCGAAAATTCAGTCAACAAGTCACATAATGTGTAAACAGTTCTTTTCCTAATAAGGGCAAATGACTTAATAAAAGACGTGCTATGGCGACCCGGTATAAGGTCAAAAGAGAGCAGTTTAAGTGTTATTAACCACGAGCTTTTGCTTTGTGCATTTGAATCTGAAATGTCATTATGCGGTAATATTCTATCAGAAATTGTCAGTTTCTAATCCAAATTGGGACCAATGTGGCTCTGAAATGTGGGGCTGTAGTTTAAAGTACAAATCTATAGTATAAAGTTCTCCGCTGCTTTCTTTAAATATAACAGATTATGCTTTGTAACTATGTTTTTAATTACGCTACACATACTAGATTCTAAAAATTACACGTAATTATGTAACATTGTATAAATTAAACAACATATCCCCTTCATAGTGTGGTATTGTATTGGGGAAAATGAACCGGCCGTAGTAAATATTATAGATACATATGTCTTATATATATGTATGTACATGATCTTAATTTTTTTAAATGACATTCGTTCAACAGTTTGAAACACTGCAGATTTATACCCATGTCTAACTAAAACTGTATGATTATGACATTTGTGTTCATTAATTTAATGGTTATAATACTATACGTTTGCAACAGCGCTTTTCATTGGGTAATCATTACGTTTATATGAAATTGATAAACAGCTGCTTGTTACGTTTATATTAGATTTATACATGACTGCTGTCAATTTATAAAGTAATTACACTTTTTCTCAACTAAAGGAAGTTTTCTACTACAAATTATTTGTAAAGCTTCTTGGCATGTTTCATGATCGTATACAACGGTTGTTTGCAATGTTACCCTCACCTAGCGGCTCTGGTTATATGTGCTAACAACCGTTTATAGAGAACCATATAACCTGTCAAATAATCTATATAACTTAAAATATAAAAGGCCGATGGAAAAAAAGGAATTGTTTAATATCTAAATCAAAGAGGACAATAGTGCATTTTTTAAAATTTGTTCTAAATTTGTTGACAAGGTTATATGTCCATGTAAAAACTGTTTGATGCGGCGAAGCTTACAGCTGTTCACACTAGGTCATATAACATATAAAAAAAGTCAACACATTGCTCTACTGAAAATATATGTGCAGTTTAATGAAAAATATACAGACTGAGCTTTCCTGTCTTTATTGACTTGTTTTTTGAGTTTAGCATGTCAATGGAATAACACGTGTTACAAACAAGATGATGTTTGGTCAGACGGATGTATAGATTACAAATGTATAGTGACTAGGCAAGCTGAGAAAGTAAACTGGAGCGTACAAACTGTGCGTCTCGGTATGTATTCTTTACGGTATTCCATCTTAAGGTAGATCGTAAAATTTCGGTCCAATTCGACACTTTTCGTATCTGTGGCAATTGGGTATAGTTGTGAGCGTACATTCAGCAACTTTTGATTCCGGTATTCTATAAATAAATAGTTCTTATTAAATCGACAGTTTTCGTCAATTTACGTCCGTCACATATTGATTATTGTATGATTTTGTACTGATCTTTCAACACATTGATGGTTCAGACAAGAAAAGTAACGATTTTCGCCGAACATTCACGAAGTTGTGGTTGACTTTTTTTCGTCAGCTTACACCAAATCATACTTTATATTATGTTTATCCACGTTACTCCTTGATCCAGATTTCTGTGTTAGTGTATATGATAAGAAGGTTATGATCATAATTGTTTTTATTGTTTCAAGGTTGCAGTAGTATTAGAGGTAACAGCTGTATAGAAGTTGGAAAGGAAATCACAGAGAATTGCGTCACATATAAATGCAACGTCAAAGGTGACGAAATAGGTTTGGATCCGGTAACAGTAGGTATGTCAAGTGACTATAATGTAAATGAGAGCTGGTTAAACTTAATCAAACTGTGTGTTGTGTAGAGGACTTGTTTTACCTTGAATTTGCAATTTTCTATATTGTTAGGTCAAGATCTAAATATCCAAGTAGATCTATATAAACTTATTGTCATCGGTAAAGAACATTTTGTCAGATATTACAGAAATGCATGCTAGACTGGTCTTATCCAAAGTTTTATCATTACAACTGATTGTGGTGATGGTGTTGATAGTTTTCAAGGATCATGGTAGTAAGCCACATTGAATATACCAGAGCACGATTCAGCCACCGCACTGTTCATGGGCAGACTGTCAAGTAATTTACCAGTACTAGTTGCAGTTTACTATTCCAGCTGCATTCACTTCCGCAAGGGACTGATAACTACTGTACATGCCAGAGCAGAGGTACAGTACGAATGACCTTTGAAAGGATTTCAAGATCAATCACAACGAGAGTGACCTGCACGGTCCGAAAATCGAACCCGGGTCACCCGATTCAAAGTCTAACGCTCTACCTATCCAGCTAACCCGACGGCTATGCTGCTGATTGTGGAAGATTTAAAGACAATATATAATAGTATATCCAAAACATCTGTATTCCTTTTTACGTACTATTATGCGTTGGGAAAATGTGCCATTCTCGGGCGGGATCTTGTCTTGTGTCACAACAAAAGTTACCGTTGCTTTCGACCATTAAAGTAACATGACTCCTCCTTTTTTCTAAATTCGAGCTATGTCATTGCGTGGACAGTCCAACGTTCGTATATTTTTTGCCCTTTTCAGGATGTTATTGGAATGATACATGTTACAATGAAAATGAAACCTGGAATGATACAGCAAGATGTATAGAATACCAGTGTCGGAAGGAGGTAGGGAGTAACAGCAAAGGTGGACAAAGTGCAGCGGCCATGCAGGTGTTGACTATTGGATACGGTATGATTTTCGTCCAATTTCCAATATTTAGTGTAATGTATATCGATCTTTAATTATTCAAATTTCATAGATCAAAAGAGCTACAAAATGTTTTAAGGCCAAGGTCAGAAGCTAAATATTTTTATTATATCATAGTAACTTAATTACTTAAATAATACTTATAGAATCATTACCGGAAAGCATTATGTAATTTAAAGTTTTAAACTCAACTGGTAAATCGTAACTTAATTAAGGTACAATTTTGTCACGGTCATGTTGCGAGTTATATTTATTAGGTAAAAGTTGCCATTATATACATACTACTGTTTAAAACTTGAACAGTTACTTGAATATCCTAAACCTCCTATATGTATTTATGGAAAGAAAGGATAACATTGGTGTGTCGAATAAAAATTATATTTGATGTATCTATATGAATTAGATAATGACTTTCAAATATGAATAAAACTGACACACATTTTATATGTTGGGGCTATACTGAGGTTAAACGCTTAAAAACATAAAAACCAACTGGGGCACTTGAAATGAAAAACGAAAACATGAAAAAGGTAATAAAAAAATTACTAAGAATTTATTTGAAAATTGTTATTAAGTTCGCTTTTAAGCCAATTTGAGTGAAAAACGTTAATTTATTTTACATTATTATCAAAATATTATTCATAAAGCCATGCCAGCAAATGATCTGAAAATTTGAACACATTTAGTGGTATATACCTACATCAAATGAAATAGATAAAAATATGTCCTTGCCTACCATGGTCAAAAACCTCGGTTAAGCCCATTTAAGATTTAAACAAAAAACTTCAAAACAAAATTAATTTGAATATCTTTGATAATGTTGTATACTAAATATTTATGCTACTTATTGTTCACATGTTATTGCTTGATACATGTTGAATGTGTATTATGTAATCTGGGACAATTGAAAAATAAAGTGATTTGTATTCTATTGTAAGCAATATCAAATATAAGTAATAGTATAATAATACCTTTTTATTATAATCTTGACTGTTGTACAATAACTCACTATTTATTTTTCTCAACCTCAACCCCAGGTTGTATATTTAATCAGACTTGTATGGCGGTAAATAGCACGTGGTCAGACGGATGTAGAACTAGGAAATGTGTGGTATATAAAAGAAATAAAATGATTCATAGAAGTATAGCTCCGGTAGCGGCAGGTAATTTGGCCTTAGTTTAATGACCGTTGATCTTAATTTTATATTCTATAGTTTTTGTCTTCATCCGTATGCAAAATATTTGTCATTGGGCATTCACACTTGAAGAAAATATTTGAAATTTATGCGCCTATATCTGATCATTTTCAAGAACTGGTACATGGGGAGGTATTTTGTTCCTAAGTATTGAGATATGAGTAGGGCTGGTACATTTAATAAATTGAGAGACAGACACCTTTACCACTAATTTCTCTACGGTCACTGATTTTTGGTTGTTTTTATCTTTATTTTAGTTGTTTTTCATTTTAATGATCGGGGTGTTGTTGCTTTTCTAAATTATTTTTGTCATTATGTGTTCTTTTCCGTAGTAAAGTACGGGTATGGAAAGATACAAAGAAGGCTTGCTCAATTATTTCATGTTTAGTGAGTGTAAACAGACAATTGTATTGGCGCGTGAAAAAACAACTTAAGAGTATAATAATGGAAATAATTGCCTGTAGTTGTTGTGTTGTTGTACATATTTCATTCACTAATTCTGATGTTTTCTTTAGGTTGTGATGATGAAGGTATATGTAGAAATGTAGGATATCAGAAGGTCACACCCTCGTGCATGTTTTACGAATGTATTTTCAACGACACATATAAGGACTCGTTCTTCTCTCTCATCAAAGGATGTAAGTATATACATGTATTTCATGCAGGTTTATTATATAATAATCAGTTAGTGAACGACACGTGTATTGCAGATAAATCAAATCATAAAAACAGTAAAACAAGGTACTGTGTCGTGTACAATCTGATTAAAATCAGCTCCTAAATAACACTACGCATTACGATATTACAATCATCAAAAGGTCGTCAACTTCTCTTAATTTTTCAAACAGCCAATCATCGGCGAGCTTCCACAATTTTGAAAGCGATGCTGTTTTTTTTTTAATTTATACCGCTTAAAACCAATAGTGTGTTTGTAATTTTCACGATTTAGAGACAATCATGGTGTTGTCCATATAGCGAACAGGTATACTGGCAAAACAATCTTGCACATTCAGTAAAAGTTGAGTCTGTTATTTCCAGTTTACTTGTTCAAAAACCCTTGTCACTTCATATTACTGCAATACCCTTCATCCGTAAAGTATCATGTATCAATCCAGTATGCATGGCAAACCATCAATATTGCTTTTCGACACTGACTTTAAACGGCATTGATTGATAAGTCATATGTTTTCAATGTAATATTATCTTTACATATTTCATGTCATAATGCACACGTATGATGTACATGTATTTATAACTGGTCTTTCAAACGGTTCGTTCGCCGGTTTCAGCGAATTTACCTGCTGAATTTTAAGATGGTCTCGTTAAACCGCCACTTTTGAAACTGTACATTATCAGTTTTTGGGGTATCAAGATGGATTTTTAAACCAACAGTAAAGAAACGTGTCAGTCTGCAAGGATGTACAAGCAGATCAGGCTCAGTACTGGTGACAAAGGCTTCATTATTTATGTTTTATTGTGAGAAAAGGAATTATATGTACAGAACAATATGTTGTCATTTTACATAAACGCGTTCAGGAACTGTAAATAATCTCCCCTCTGCTTGGTATATATCAATTGTTTAGGCCCTTTGACCTACGCCTGTAGGAAATAACAAGTCATGTAAGGTCCTCTGTGTGACTTCTTAGAATACATTCTGTTATTACAGCATGCCGATCAGATGATGGCACATGTTATGATGTTGGAAAAACATGGACAGAAAAACAGAAGAATTCATGCCTTGTTTATAAATGCAAGAAAGAAAAACTGGGATACCTGTCCAAAATGATTGAACAACGTAAGTAAATATATGTCAAATTTGTGAAACAATATTTGTTCAGTAATTTGATAGCATTATATTAATATATGATTATGGAACGCCTGGACTGTCTTATGTTAAGATTGAATGATATACCTGGTTAAATGTCTTTCTGTTGAGTCCGAGATACAAAATGCTGGGTGGAAATCCTAATGTGCTCAGTTATTGAAGTGCTATGTTGTGTGCTGACTGTATTTTATTCAGTCAAGTCAATGTATTGTCGGGTGCATAAGTCGTTATGTTCAGTTCTTAAAACAAACAGGCATGTGGAAACACAATTATGTTGAGTTAAAAAGATATGTTGTAGGGTGTTACAGTTATTATGTTCGGTTATAATAATATGCTTTTGGTGCTCTTCTCATCATGTTCAACCATGAAAATAAACAGTTGAGTGGTACTATCATTTTTGTTTGGTTGAGGCAGTGTATTATTGGGTGATACTTTTATTATTTTCAGTTGCAATGACATGCTGTTGGGTGCTTTATTCCTTCTGTTCAGTCGTGAAATAGAACTGTTAAATGGTACAATCATTATCTTAAATGGTACTATCATTATCTTGTGTGCTGATTATATCTTCTTCAGTCAAGTCAATGTGTTGTTTCGGTGCAAAGGTCGTTATGTTCAGTGGTTTTTTGGTACTATCATTATGTTCAGTTCAGATGATATACTGTTCGGTGCAGAGGTCATTATGTTCAATAGTGAACACAAACTGTTGTGTGATACAACCATTATGTTGGGTTTATTCGGATATTTTCGTGCAACAAGATGGGAGAGGTCACGTCGAGGCTAATGACCACTAAATTGCCAAAACAATTTTCTTCCCTATAAATATTATCGGGGGGCTTAAGAACGTTATTTTCATAAATTGGACTTTTAAATACCCTATGGGTATTTATTAGTTAATTCATGACTATACTATACTGTTACAGTCATAATGGGTACAGTATATATAAAACTTAAAATATGGGTAAGGGTAGCCTGTTAAAGTCACACGTGACCACCGTAAATAAAACTTAAAATTTATCTGTTTGGTAACCTATAAGAGTCACAAATGGACACAGCAAACGAAATTTAAAATATAAAACATCATATTCAAGTAAGGGAACCCTATTTGAGTCACACATGGCCACAGTATATGGAGCATATAAGTAAGGGTAGCCTATTAAAGTCACATATGGCCACAGCATATACGACTTAAAATGTATTTGTTGGTAACCCATTTGAGTCACACATAACCACAATAAATGGAACATAATATTTAAGTAAGGGAAATCTATTTGAGTCACACATGGCCACAGTATATGGAACATTAGATATAAGTAAAGTAGCGCAATAAAGTCACACATACCCACATTATGAAGAACATTCTATATAAGTAAGGGAAACCTAATTGAGTCACACTAGGCCAAAATATATGGAACATTATGTTTAAGTAAGGGAAACCTTTTTGAGTCACGCATAACTAAAGTATATGGAACATTATATATAAGTAAGGGTAGCCTAATAAAATTAGACTCAAATACATTTCCCTGACTTAAACATTATGTCTAATATATTGTGGCCATATGTGACTCAATTAGGTTTCACTTACTTATAAAGAATTTTCTTTATACTTTGGGCATGTTTGACTTTATTAGGCCACACTTACTTATATATAATGTTCCATTTACTGTGGTCATGTGTGTCTCAAATGGGGGTTCCATACTTATATTTAACGTTCTTTATACTGTGGCCATGTGTGACTCAAATAGGTAATTGTTTTGGCAATTTAGTGGTCATTAGCCTCGACGTGACCTATGGAAATTAGTTGCTCCCGCCCGCCATCTTGTTTGACGCGAAGAAATCCGAATGAACCCAACATAATTGTATGACCACTCAGCGCATTGTCAAATGACTTGTGCACCGAACAGTATATCATCTGAACTGAACATAATGACGGTATCACACCACAGTTTGTGTTCACTACTGAACATAATGACTTCAGTACCGAACAGAATATCATCTGAACTGAACATAATGACGGTATCACACCACAGTTTGTGTTCACTACTGAACACAATGACCTCTGCACCAAACAGGATATCATCTGAACAGAACATAATGACGGTATCACACCACAGTTTGTGTTCACTACTGACCATAATGACTTCTGCACCGGACAGAATATCATCTGAACTGAACATAATGACGGTATCACACCACAGTTTGTGTTCACTACTGACCATAATGACCTCTGCACCAAAACAGGATATCATCTGAACTGAACATAATGACGGTATCACACAACAGTTTGTGTTCACTACTGAACATAATGACTTCTGCACCGAACAGTATATTATCTGAACAGAACATAATGACGGTATCACACCACAGTTTGTGTTCACTACTGACCATAATGACTTCTGCACCGAACAGAATATCATCTGAACAGAACATAATGACGGTATCACACCACAGTTTGTGTTCACTACTGACCATAATGACTTCAGCACCGAACAGGATATCATCTGAACAGAACATAATGACGGTATCACACCACAGTTTGTGTTCACTACTGACCATAATGACTTCTGCACCGAACAGAATATCATCTGAACTGAACATAATGACGGTATCACACCACAGTTTGTGTTCACTACTGACCATAATGACTTCTGCACCGAACAGAAATATCATCTGAAACTGAACATAATGACGGTATCACACCACAGTTTGTGTTTCACTACTGAACATAATGACCTCTGCACCAAACAGGATATCATCTGAACTGAACATAATGACGGTATCACACAACAGTTTGTGTTCACTACTGAACATAATGACTTCTGCACCGAACAGTATATTATCTGAACTGAACATAATGACTTCTGCACCGAACAGTATATCATCTGAACTGAACATAATAACGGTATCACACAACATTTTGTGTTCACTACTGAACATAATGACTTCTGCACCGAACAGTATATTATCTGAACTGAACATAATGACTTCTGCACCGAACAGTATATCATCTGAACTGAACATAATGACCTCTGCACCCGAACAGTACATCATCTGAACTGAACATAATGACTTCTGCACCGAACAGTATATCATCTGAACTGAACATAATAACGGTATCACACAACATTTTGTGTTCACTACTTAACAGAATGACCTCTGCACCGAACAGTACACATCATCTGAACTGAACATAATGATAGTACTATTCAACAGTTCTATTCACGACTGAACAGTCTGAATAAAGCACCCAACAGCATGTCATTTCAACTGAAAATGATAAAAGGATCACCCAATAATACACTGCCTCAGCCAAACGAAATGATAGTACCACTTAACAGTTTATTTTCATGGTTGAACATGATGAGAAGAGCTATTTCAACGAAACATAACAACTGTCATACCCTACAACATATCTTTTTAACTCAACATAATTGTGTTATGCCACATGCCTGTTTGTTTTAAGAATGAACATAACGACTTATGCATCCGGACAATTACATGACTTGACTGAATAAAATACAGTCAGCACATGCACAACATTACACTTCAATAAACTGAGCGCATTTGGATTTCCACCCAGTATATTGGGATTTTGACCCAGCATATTGTATCTCGGAGCTCAACAGAATCACATTTAACCATGTATATCAGTCATTCTACACATAAGACAGTCCAGGCGTTCCATATATGATATATTTTAATAACAGGCTGCTCGGTAAAGCTTATTATATATATGAAAGCACATAATAGCTGACTTATTTAACGACGAAACGGATGAAAGTTTTATTATGAACTAAAAAAGATCGCCACAAAGCCTAACTCAATGGATTCCAAAGACCGACTTTTAGAACCATTGATACTTCTAATTAACAAAGATAGATAAGTTGAAGATAAATATATATGCCAATTTTAAACCCAACGACATAGATATATAGAGTGTAAAGAAA
>NW_026861951.1:0-56450 GCF_026571515.1 Ruditapes philippinarum | reverse complement strand
AAATACTTCATATAACCCTTCTTTTACAACTTTACATTGACGAACTCATTAGATTACAATAACTATACCGAGGGCAATAATTTTACATGTTTTTACAGTATTTAATTATCCTGTTTTATGCATTTATTTAACAGAAGATCTTAATAAATAAGATTAACTGTACTTGAGCGTTTTGGTATTTTCAAGTGTTTATATTCTTTTTCATTGATTAAGTTTTATGGTAAATTACCGTACCATTTAACTTCAGTAGCCTTAAAAGTGATCCTGACAAAATCATTTCAACAGTGACAACGGTAACAATACTATAAGTTAAGAGAAGGCCGGAAACTCCAGATTCGAGCCTTCGAGCAAGGGATTCATTTCCAGAGCCGTTGTGAAAACAATTGGCCAGATAATTATAAAAACCTTTTATCACTATTTCATGTTTGTATTAAGCTTCCAAATGAGACCGACCCCAAGACTCTAGCCCTTCCCGTTCATAAAAAATCTATCAGGAAACGAGCGAATTCGTGCTAAAAATCCTTGGTAGACAGAATTGCGGCACAAGGATTTGGTACGTAAACACAGACTAATACATGTTTGTCACCTGAGTATGGGTCAAAATCACTTGAATTTACTAAATAATATTACTAAATACATAAAGTTGGACCACTCAAAACCGTCAGTAGCATCTGATACACATAAATTTCGAATTTCAAACGTTTCCACTGTCTTTAGATTCCTTTCTACGCCATTGTCAATCAGCTGTTCGATATTTTGTAACGAGTCTTCTGATTGGCCAATAGCAACGAAGCCGCAACGTTTCACACAAGGATGCCTAATGGCGTAGAAAGCGATTGAAAGACCGTGTAAATGTTTGAAACTCGAATCTCGTGTGTATCAGATGCTACTGACGGTTGTGAGTGATCCAACTTAATGTATTTAGTAATATTATTTAGTAAATTCAAGTGATTTTGACCCGTACTCAGCTGACAAACATGTATTAGTCTATGTTTACGTACCGAATCGTGCCGCAATTCTGTCTACCAAGGATTTTTAGCACAAATTCGCTCGTTTCCTGATAGATATTTCATGAACGGGAAGGGCTAGAGACTTGGGGTCGGTCTTATTTGGAAGCTTAATACAAACATGAAATAGTGATAAAAGGTTTTTTTAATTGTCTGGCCAATTGTTTTCACAACGGCTCGGGAAATGAATCCCTTGCTAGTAGGCTCGAATCTGGAGTTTCCGGCCTTCTCTTAACTTATAGTATATTTCTTAAGGGGGTCATTATTTACATTTTGTTTTTGTTTTTTGACACTTTTAAGATGAACACAGGTTTTATTATCAATCTGGTCATATTTTTTCTTCCCAGGTCCGATACTCGTGCCTGTGAACAGACAAATTTTATTTCCTGATCAACTTTTCATTGTTTCGTTGGACAAAATTCATACACTTTAAAACAATACTTTTCCAAAGAAACCAATACTTGCCTCGTTCCTGACATTATTTCGGTTGGCTTTTTAATACAGTTTCAAAGGTGTTTTTTTTAAATAAAAATAAATAAAATTTGAACTTATTTATGCCGCCATTTTGTTACTGGGGTAACGGTCCAAAGTTACCCGTATGTAAACAACTTTGTATGACAAACGGATTCAAAAATATGCGGACCCTTTGATGGTCACATGACATGAAAATGGCGGAAGGACAGGTAAACAAGTTTTCAAAATTACATAGTTATTTTGGATATACGTCTCTTGTATTATGTCCAAGGTTATTCCAGTGTAGTTACCAAAGATTTATATTATGAGGTTATCATGTTTTACCGTAAAGTCAAAGAATTTGAAGTGAAATTAAATTTGAAATATTTTAACATCTAGAGAACTTCCCCCTAAGCTTTGACTAATAAATAGTGACACCGATAAATGTAATAATATATCACATTGGGTAAAGGTAAGATATATGAAAAACATGGTTACAAATACTATTCAAGAAAATCTTCAGAGAAGACGAAAAGCATTACACTAACATTAGTATCATTCATGCAAAAGTAAGAAGTAATACATATTAAGATCCATTAAAATACATGTTGCAGACCAAATAAAATACACATCATGTAAGGAAAAACATCAAGCATACATACATATAGTAAAATGCATAGACACACAGACTGACAACAGTCCATGACCTTGTCTCCAGGCATGATGTATGATGTGGGATCTGTAATAGATTAACATGGTCATACTTGATTTCAGCAACTCCATCAACTAGAGCTGTCATCGATATCGACAATATCGATGATATTTTTTTGTAGATCAATAATCGATACACATTTTAAAAAATCGATACTTTTGACTTATAAATTAAATGTCTAGAAATTATACAATTCACCCAAAATATATGCAGAAACTGTTACATGTATTTATATCTAATGTTATGCTTTTGTTATATAGTGGAATTATTTCATAGCAATGGTGACAAAAAATATTGTCTGGAAAAAATCATGCAGTGGACAAGACACTGTACAGAACATGTTTTTGACTGAAATCATTGAAACAGGTATGAAAGTGAATGAAAGACAAGTGAGTATAGGATATTATCGATATATCGGTGTATCGTTGATTATCGATATATCGTTGATATGCTTTGCACTGAATCAATGACAGCTCTACCATCAACACTGTGACCATGAAGGTAGTGGTAGAAAGAGAGGAATCCGAACCAGCCACAGTTTATTCAGGTGTTCCACAATTTAAGGTACAATCCTCGACCCACTCATCTACTTTTGTCATATTAATGCTATCAGACTGAATTAAGTCAACAATACGTTTATTTGCTGAAGACTGACTAGTCACTATCGAACGCTCTACCCTGGATACAGTTCTATCGTCTGGGATCCAAACCTCCAGAAAGAGATTGACAAGCTTAAAGCAGCATGCCTCCAGATTAATGCTAATTTTCATGAAAATTTTGAAAATGTATGTGAATGTATAAAATTGTGATATAACCAAAAGGAAGTCATTTAAAGACATTATCAATGGCACTTCCAAGCCATGTTAATTACCAAAAAGTGGTCAAAATATGCATTAATAGCCCTTACTGTGTTAGTAACGCAGTAGAAATATAGTTGTAAATACTAAAAATTCAGTCATTTGCCGCACATGACATGTAAAATATTACTTGAATCTTGAATCATTTTATGTTTCCTAAAATTGAAGTACTTATTTTTCAAGTTTGATTTTATTGAAATATTTTTACTCATCTGGAGGCATGCAGCTTTAAGAAGGTCCAGAGACAGTCAGCTAGGTTTATCACAGAAGACTACACCACTAGGTCCCCCGGGGTGTGTCACACAATTGCTTCGAGACCTGAAAATACCTTCACTCCAGGAACAAAGGAAAGCAAACAGACTGACAATGTTTTATAGGTGGTTGGGGGGGGGGGGGGGGCTGGTGCCAGCCCTGCCTCGCCAAGACTACTTAATGCCTGCCCATGTAAATAAACCCAGAGTGAAAGCTAAGACTTTTGAGAATTGTGCCACAGAAAACATTATTGAAAACCAGATAATAAATCACTCTAAATGTTTTAAAACTGTGCAGTGTAAAACTTTAAGTTATAATCAATCATTTTTTCCACGAACAATTGTCGATTGGAATAAATTGAGTGATAGTGTTGCGCAAGCTATATATAAGACAGTAGACGGCTTCAAATCAGCCGTATTCCATTTGTACCAACTCCTCTCTCTCGCTGCTTATATGCTGAAAGGCCCTGCAACTTATCATCCAGATCCAGACAGAGCTCTAAAACATTAGCAAATTATTCATATAAAGCATTGTTAAGACTTAGCAATAAAATGGCACAGAAGGTTAAAATATGCATAACAAGCAGTAAGCCTGACATTTACATACACACAACCATCAACTGTTATATATAAAAAAATGATACATACAACACTGTAGCAAAATAAATAATTAATAATAAATAAATAATTAATTTAAACAAATCTAGCACAATAAAAGCATATAAAGTAGGGATCTAAGAGAATAATGGCAACATTAAGCATACTAAGTGTGAGCCCGATACAAAGTATTAAAAGCAAACATAGTAAAAACTACATCAGAAAAGATAACTAAAAACTTGAAAAATCCAGCATCTCGCTGCCAAAACATTTTGGTTTTTAAAGGATGTATTATGTGACATTACATGATGAACAGGAGAAATTCTCCACTTGCCAAGTTTTTATTAATGATCTAAATAGGTTAAATGATAAAGTTTCCCTGAAATTTTCTTGAAGTTGATTCAAAAGTTTGTCAGCAATATACCGGAAAGATTTCTTGCCTCTAGCCATATCTGTCTGTTCTTGGTTAGAATGTTTCAGATGTAGTAAATCATTTAAATATTCTGGAGACACATCATTTAAAATTTTGCATGTTTCTTAAGCAATTGTTCTTAACCGCCTAACTTTCAATGAAATACGTCCAGACTTCTCAAGTACTTGTTCATAACTACTGCTTAAATCATCATAAATTAATGTTAAAGACTCTTTGCTGAGTTTTCTCTACTTTCCTAGTGTTTAATACATTTGTAAAATGCCAAGTCAGACTGGTTATAGTTAGTTGGTTGAAGTCCCACAATGGGTTTGTTTCTCTTTCAACTTCCATAATCCACCCAGGAATTATAGATACTGTAAAATCAGTTGTTTATCGTACTTCACTTGACCTTTGAGTCTATTTACTTTCTTTAACACCTTAGTACATGTGTACATTTCTCTCAAGTTTGATTTTCTTGAAATATTTGGGCTAATCTGGAGGCATGCCGCTCAGTAAGTAAATAAGAAAAACTAATTAAATTTTGAAATTTGTTTTTCATGTAGATGTTATTATTACAATGCTTTTTTTCTTTCAGTGGTTGGCTCTTGTCTTGTGTATAACTTCAGTTTACCATGTGACTTGTCTTAATAATGGGTTAGCACTGACCCCACCAATGGGCTGGTTGTCATGGGAACGGTACAGATGTATCACTGATTGTGAAACATATCCAGATGATTGTATAAGGTAAAATTTGTCGATAGGTGACAACATTTATCTACTTTAAATTTTTATTAGAATAGAAGTTGTGTGTTTTTTGTGTGTGGTCATTTTTTTGAAAACTACAACATTTTTAAAGAAAAAGACAGAACCATTGTCACGCCCCAGACTCTTTGGCATTGTTTAAATCTTTTTAGCTCACCTGTCGCAAAGTGACATGGTGAGCTTTTGTGATCGCTTTTGGTCTGGCGTCCGGCCGTAAACTTTTACTTTACACGACATCATCTCAAAATCAGCTTAGCAAATTTCATCCAAACTTCATAGGAATGTTCCTTTGGTAGTCAACTTTAAAAATTGTTCAAAGAAGTTAAATCCAAGCAGAATTCCGGTTGCCATGCAACCAAAAGAAAAAACTTAAAATATCTTCTTTTAGAAAACCGAAAGAGCTAGAGCTTTAATATTTGGCATGAAACATCATCTAGTCAGTGTCTACCAAGTTTGTTCAAATAAATACCCTGGGGTCAAAATTAGGGAGGGGGGGTCATTGATTCTCCTTATTTGTATATAGTAAAAACTTGAAAAAACTTCTTTTAAAAAGCCCAAATAGCTAGAGCTTAGATATTAAGCATGAAACATCTTCTAGTGGGTGTCTACCAAGTTTGTTCAAATGAAAGCCCTATGGTCAAAATTGGCCCCGCCCCAGGGGGTCATGTTTTTACCTTTATGTATATAGTAAAAACTTAAAAAATCTTCTTTTAAAAAACCCTAAGAGCTAGAGCTAAGATATTTAGCATGAAACATCTTCTAATAGGCGTTTACCATTTTTGTTCAAATAAAGGCCCTGGGGTTAAAATTGGTCGTGTCCCTGGGATCATTGATTTTTTTATATATATATAGAATCTTCTTTTAAAAAGCCCAAATAGCTAGAGCTTAGATATTAAGTATGAAACATTTTCTTGTGGGTGTCTACCAAGTTTGTTTAAATAAAAGCCCTGGGGTCAAAATTGGCCTCGCCCCAGGGGGTCATTGTTTTTCCCTTTATGTATATAGTAAAAAATTAAAAAATCTTCTTTTAAAAAAACCTAAGAGCATGAGCTAAGATATTTAGCATGAAACATCTTCTAATGGGTGTCAACCAAGTTTGTTGAAATAAGGGCCCAGGGTTAAAATTGGCCCTGCCCCAGGAATCATTGATTTTCCTTATACGAGGGTTGTTCGGGAAGTTCTGGGAATTTTGTCATATCTCCTATATTTTTTGTTTCTAAGACGTAATATTTTGCACATACTAAGATTAGCATATCACAGAACTTTTCCTAAAAATTGAATAGAATCAGACAACAATAGTCGGAAATAGCAGTAACCATAGCAACACTATAACGCCGCACCGGAGCAGTCCGACTCTACACTAATAATATTTCGTAATTTTGATAACGTAAAAAATGCGCGAAAACGCTGGTCAGCAGCGGAACGTCATGACGTCATTTCCTGAAAATATAATAACGTTATTTAAATTCTCAACGGATCAACATTGTTTTAAAGTTGTGCCCAGAGCCACTGAGTAAACAACATGACACGATAGGTGACGTTGAATTGCGAAGCATCGTGAAATTTTGTGTTGCGCTGGAAAAGTCTTCCACAGAAACAATGAAAATGATCAATTCTACAGGAAAATACAAGAAATGCAGTCCGGCTACAGTGTATAGATGGCATGCTCATTTTAAAGAAGGAAGAAACCCTCCATACAGCCCGGACCTCGCTCCGATGGACTTCCATGTGTTCCCCTAGCTCAAATCACAGCTGCGTGGAAAAAGCTTTGACTCAGCTGACGATCTTGTTAAGCATACGCAAGCTATAGTCTCGTCCTTTACAGATAGCTGGTACGTGGAAACATACAATAAGTGGATCAGCCGACACAGGAAATGCATCAAAATTGCAGGTGACTACGTTGAAAAGGTGCGACGATCGGTGGACTTTAACGTCGCATAACGTTGCAAATGACGTTGGCGTGCTCCGGGTGTTTTTTTTTATGGGTATCTACAATTTAATTATGTTTTAGTTTCTGTGTGCATGATGATGATATTTTCAGATACTGTACAGTATATATTGAAATAAATGCGTATATATTTATATTTACGCTAACCCGACTACAACGTGTGCTATAAAACAATTCTCAGAACTTCCCAAACAACCCTCGTATATATAATTATAGTAAAAACTTCTTTTAAAAAGCCCAAATAGCTAGAGCTTAGATATTAAGCATAAAACATCTTCTTGTGGGTGTCTACCAAGTTTGTTCAAATGAAAGCCCTGGGGTCAAAATTGGCCCCACCCCAGGGATCATTAACTTTCCTTATATGTATATAGTAAAAACTTAAAAAATCTTCTTTTAAAAAAACCTAAGAGCATGAGCTAAGATATTAAGCATGAAACATCTTCTAATGGGTGTCTACCAAGTTTGTTCAAATAAAAGCCCTGGGGTCATAATTGGCCCCGCCCCGGGGATCCTTGATTTTACTTATATGTACATGTATATAGTAAAAACTTGAAAAATCTTCTTTTCTACCAAGTTTGTTGAAATAAAAGTTCTTTGGACAAAATTGGCCCCGCCCAGGGAGAGAGGGTGGGGGGTCATTGTTTTTCCCTATATGTGTTTAGTTAAAACTTAAAAAATCTTCTTACAGCTAGAGCTTAGATATTTATCATGAAACATCTTCAAATTGGTGTCTACCAAGTTTGTTCAAATAAAAGACCCTGGGTTAAAATTGGCCCCGCCTTGGGGGCCTATATACAGGTGAGCGATTTTAGGGCATCATGGCCCTCTTGTTTGTTCAGTTCCCTTTTTCAGTATATCTTATTAATTCAACATGTAACACCAGTTTTCAGATCAAAAGATCAAGACTGTTGTGTAATGACATAACAATTAATGACATTGCAATTAATGACATAACAATTAATGATATGACATAGTGATTAATGACATTGCAATAAATGACATGACATAGCATTTAATGACATAACAATTATGTTATGATTGTTTTTGTTTGTTTTGGGTTTTACGTCACATCGACACAGTATAGGTCATATCACGACGTTTCAGCTTTACTGGTTGAGGAATACCTCAGGTGCCCTTCCGTGCATTATTTCAGGCACGAACGGGCACCTGAGTTGAACCACCACCAACGTTCCGTAAGCTAGCTGGATAGCTTCCTCAAATGTAAGAATCCAAAGTCCCTGTAGGGATTCGAACCCACAGTGGTGAGGGGCAAGTGGTTTGAAGTCAACGACCTTAATTACATGAAATTGCAATCAATGACATAGCAAGAGATAGCAATTAATGACATTAATGATATGACATAGTATTGAATGACATTGCAATTAATGACATGACAAAGCAATTAATGACATGCAATTATTGACATGACATAGCACTTCATGACATAGCAATTAATGAGAAAGCAATAAATGACATTGCAATTAATGACATGACATAGTAATTAATGGCATTGCAATTAATGACATGACAAAGCAATTAATAACATGCAATTATTGACATGACATAGCAATTAATGAGATAGCAATTAATGAGATAGCATAAAATGACATGACACTGAAATAAATGACATTGTGATAAATGTCATGACATAGCAATAAATGACATTGCAATTAATGACATGACATAGCAATTAATGACAAAGAGATTTATGATATTGTGATTAATGAAATAGCAATTAATGACATTGCAATTAATGACATGGCATAGCAATCAATGACGTGACATAGCAATTAATGACATTGTCATTAATGACATAGCAATTAATGACATGACATACCAATTAATGACATACCAATTAATGACAAAGATATCTTTGTCATTTAGTACAAATTGATTCTTATAAAGTTAATAATGTCAGAAACCAAAAAAGTCAGAAACCAAAACTCAGAAACCAAAGCAGTTTTTTGTTCACTTTATGTCACATATTGCAGTGAAAAGCTATACATGGAAATGGCCGACTTGCTAGTATCTGAAGGTTACAAGGATGTAGGATACCAGTACATTAATATTGATGATTGTTGGATGTCTAAAGAAAGGGATGGAAGAGGGTCCCTCGTAGCAGACCCAGAGAGATTCCCACATGGCATTAAACATCTAGCTGATTATGTAAGACCTTTTTCTCTCAGCAGCTTTGTTTGAAAATAAAATACAAGGACTGACTGATAAATTCTAGGAATTCTCTTCTCAAGAATTGTTTTTTTTTTTATATGAAGCCTATTAACTTAATATCTTCCCTTTCATTATCAGGTTTAATACTTACAAAGATAATATGGTATCCATAACAACCAGTTTGTTGACTTGAAGCACGCTATTATTTTACATATTCTAAATACTGGGTAATCAAAAAAAATTTAACCTTTGGCAAAACACACGAATGACATTAGCGTGACTTTTTGTCATCACTTCTGTACAGCCAGCACTCCTCATTTTATCTGGTAACTTGATTTATCAGTTTTATAATTGTAAGAAATGCCATTAATTCACTTTATGGTCATATGGATAAACAACAAAATTTATTACCCTTACAAGATTTGGACCCCTGGCAAAGAAAGAAGTCCTTTAATCACAAGAAATGTTAGAAGAGCTTTTATGTTGTTGTTTTTTTTAAAGTTTTAATTTGCAGTCATTTTGATAACACCTTTTTACAGATACATTCAAAAGGGCTGAAAATGGGTATATATGAGGACTTTGGAACAAAGACATGTGGTGGTTACCCAGGTAGCAAGTTTTACCTGCAGGAAGATGCAGAAACATTTGCCTCATGGGGTGTTGACATGCTTAAACTAGATGGTTGTTACACTAATGCAGCAGATTATGAATATGGTATGAAGTTACATACTTTTCTGAATTTTAACACTGACATACCACCACATTAGTGCAGTAATAGGTTAAGTCTTTACATGATTTAACTGGAGTTAACCCGTTTCTGCACTAAGGTGATGATAGGATAATCTGATTATATGCCAGACTGCTACAACATATGTGACAATAAATTAAGAACTTTTGAAGATTTTGGGTTAAGAACTGTGCACCTAGGTAATGAAACAGATATACATGTATGTTTGGAAAAAAAGATCAAAGCATTAACATCTTTAAGACAAAATATCAATACAATTTTTAGCTCACCTGAGCATGCTCAGGGTGAGCTTTTAGGATCGATGATTGTCCGTCGTCCGTCGTCCGTCGTCCGTCCGTCGTCCGTTCACATTTAGTTGTTAACACTCTAGCGGTCACATTTTTGCCTCAATCATCATCAAACTTGGTCAGGATGCTTATCTAGTTGATAGCTCGGATGAGTTCGAACATGGGTCATCTCGGATGAGAAACTAGGTCACAAGAGCTAAAAATAGAAAAACCTTGTTAACACTCTAGAGGTCACATTTTTGCCTCAATCATCATCAAACTTGGTCAGGATGTTTGTCTAGGTGATAGCTGGGATGAGTTCGAACATGGGTCATCTCGGATGAAAAAGTAGGTCACCGGAGCTAAAAATAGAAAAACCTTGTTAACACTCTAGCGGTCACATTTTTGCATCAATCATCATCAAACTTGGTCAGGATGCTTATCTAGTTGATAGCTCGGATGAGTTTGAACATGGGTCATCTCGGATGAAAAAGTAGGTCACCGGAGCTAAAAATAGAAAAACCTTGTTAACACTCTAGCGGTCACATTTTTGCATCAATCATCATCAAACTTGGTCAAGATGCTTGTCTAGGTGATAGCTCGGATGAGTTCGAACATGGGTCATCTCGGATGAAAAAGTAGGTCACCGGAGCTAAAAATAGAAAAACCTTGTTAACACTCTAGGGGTCACATTTTTGCATCAATCATCATCAAACTTGGTCAGGATGCTTATCTAGTTGATAGCTCGGATGAGTGTGAACATGGGTCATCTCGGATGAAAAAGTAGGTCACCGGAGCTAAAAATAGAAAAACCTTGTTAACACTCTAGTGGTCACATTTTTGCATCAATCATCATCAAACTTGATCAAGATGCTTGTCTAGGTGATAGCTCGGATGAGTTCGAACATGGGTCATCTCGGATGAAAAACTAGGTCACAGGAGCTAAAAATAGAAAAACCTTGTTAACACTCTAGTGGTCACAATTTTGACTCAATTGTCATCAAACTTGGTCAGGAAACTTGTCTAGGTCATTGCTGGGAAGAAATTGAACATGGGTCATCTCGGATGAAAAAGTAGGTCACTGGAGCTAAAAATAGAAAAATCTTGTTAACACTCTAGTGGCTACTGTTGTGATCCAAATATTCTGTTAATTGGTCTGAAAGTTTGTTTTGATGATTTCTAAGTCAAGTTCATACATTGGTCATCTTGGATGAAAAAAACTAGGTCACACCGCCCAAATATGGAAAAACCTTGTTAACATTCTAGTGGTCACATTTTCGACTCAGTTATCATCAAACTTGGTCAGGATGCTTGTATAGGTAATTGCTTGGATGAGTTCGAAATCGCATGTGGAACTAGGTCACCGGAGCTAAAAATAGAAAAATCTTGTTAACACTCTAGTTGCTACTGTTTTGATCCAAGTATCCTTGAAATTGGTCTAAAAGTTTGTTTTGATGATTTCTAGGTCAAGTTTGAATATGTGTCACCTGGGTAAAAAACTAGGTCGCACTGCTCAAATATGGATAATCCTTGTTAACACTGTAGTGGTCACATTTTTGACTCACCTGTCATGAGACTTGGTCAGAATGCTTGTCTAGGTAATTGTTTGGATGAGTTTGATAAATCAGGTGAGCGATCTAGGGCCATCATGGCCCTCTTGTCTACAGGAATTATAATTCTTGCATTTAAGCTACATTGATAAATTGCAGGAAACAAATTTTTTTCTTTTATATTTGACTTTACAAACATACACCACTCAGTACAAACTACTTTAATACATTGACTTTTGTACATTTGCTCATTATTGTTTCCAGTAACAGATTATTATGTGATTGTACCACAATAGAGTATTAATTTAATGAAATAGTTTCAGTTGCAATTTTCTTTGGTATTAAATTCATATTTCATAGATAATGTAAGATTAGTTGATAATGTAAGATTAGTTGATTTAATAATAATATAGAACAGTGTGCCATTTCCAAATTCAACATTTAGGTTTCTAGATATGATTCATGCTTAATTTCTTTAGGTTACCCGATTATGGAGTTCTTTTTGAACAGAACAGGACGACCAATGTTGTTTTCCTGCAGTTGGCCTGCGTATATATCTAATGTAAGTAGTTTTAGGATGGTGACAAACTAACATCACTGTTTACAAGAATGATACAACTTTTATCTACTAATGCTTATAGAAGGTAATGTGCAAATGTGCTATATGGCAGTAGATTTTACCAACTACATTCTTAGGATAATACCAACTAGGTTTTATCTTAGGATAATACAAACATCTTTATATCTTAGGCTAATACCAACAATGTTTTATCTTAGGATAATACCAACTATGCTTTTTTAGGATAATACCAACTATATTTTATCTTAGAATAATACCAACTTTGTTATATCTTAGGATAATACCAAAAGTGTTTAATCTTAGGACAATACCAACTTTGTTTTATTTTAGGATAATACCAACTTTGTTTCATCTAAGGATAATACCAACTTTGTTTATCTTGGAATAATGCCAACTATATTTTATCTTAGGATAATACCAACTACGATTTATCTTAGGATAATACCAACTTTGTTATATCTTAGGATAATACCAAAAGTGTTTAATCTTAGGACAATACCAACTTTGTTTTATTTTAGGATAATACCAGAAGTGTTTTATTTTAGGATAATACCAACTATGTTTCATCTTAGGATAATACCAACTTTGTTTATCTTGGAATAATGCCAACTATATTTTATCTTAGGATAATACCAACTACGATTTATTTTAGGATAATACCAACTTTGTTATATCTTAGGATAATACCAAAAGTGTTTAATCTTAGGACAATACCAACTTTGTTTTATTTTAGGATAATACCAGAAGTGTTTTATTTTAGGATAATACCAACTTTGTTTATCTTGGAATAATGCCAACTATGTTTTATTGTAGGATAATACCAGCTATGTTTGATCTAAGGATAATACCAACTATATTTTATCTTAGAATAATACCAACTATGTTTTATATTAGGATAATACCAACTATATCTTAGAATAATACCAACTATGGTTAATCTTAGGATAATACCAACTATGTTTTATCTTAGAATAATCTTAGGATAATACCAGCTTTGTTTAATCTTGGGATAAAACCAACTATGTTTTATTTTTGGAAAATTATAGCTATGTATTATCTAAGGATAATACCTTTTTTGTAGGTTAATTAAAAAGCACTGGGTTAATTATTGTATATACATTAAACTTAGTTTTTTAATATCAAAGTTAATAAAAGATATAGTGTAGGCCTACAAATCAAAAATAGTGTAGGCCTACAGATCATGTGATCAATATGGAAATTGTTATTATATGTTATTATATGTAAATTGTTATTTCATATTTGAATTTCACATTGATTGCTAATTTTGAAATACATATACTTCAATTTTTTTTGTTTTAATTAAAATTATTGACATGTGTTTCTTTATTTCAGCCTGATTATGTAAAGATAGCAAAATATTGCAATATTTGGCGTAATTATGCTGATATAGGGGATTCGTGGGACAGTGTACGAGGTATTATAGACTTTTATGGAAAGGATAAAGGGAACTTCAGTAAAGTGGCTGGACCTGGTCAGTTTAATGATCCTGATATGGTACGTTTTACATCATAATATGAGCCGCGTCATGACAAAACCAACATAGTGCGTTTGCGACAAGCATGGATCCAGACCAGCCTACACATCCGTGCAGTCTGATCAGGATCCATGCTGTTCGCTTACCAACCCTATTACAAGAAACTGATAGCAAACAGCATGGATCCTGATCAGACTGCACAGATTTGCAGGCTGGTCTGGATCCATGCTGGTCGCAAATGCACTATGTTGGTATTGTCATGGAGCGGTTTGTATAAAAAGTAATTGTTCATAGAATAACTTTAATTTATTAAGTGTCAATATCAAGCATTACATGCTATAAAATAAATATAGCTTATTTAGAATGCAGGCATGTTCTGACCTGTTTTTATGTTAGAGCTGTTTGATTCAGTGCAAAACATATCAACATTATATCGATATCGGATGACAAATATCAACGATACACCAATATATAGATAATGACCATAATTACTTGTCTGTCATTCACTTTCATACCTGTTTAAATGACTTTAGTTAAAAATATGTTCTGTTCAGTGTCTTGTTTATAAAAGCCCATTGCATGATTTTTTTCGAGAACATATTTTTTTGTCATCATTGCTGTGAAATATTTCCACTATATAACAACAGCATAATGTTAGACATAGATAACTGCTTCTGTATATGTTTTGGGTGACTTTGCATTATTTCTTGACATATAATTAATCAGTCAAAATTATTGATTTTTTGAAATGTGTATCGATTATTGACCGGCAGAAAAATATACACGGTACATTGATATTGTCTCTATCGATGACAGCTCTACTTTCTGCTGAATCCATAGGTCAGGTCTTTATGGCCATAAACATTGCACATGTTTATAAGGCATTTTCATTGAATATTTAATTTAACTCAGATTTATGCTTGTAGTGCTGGACATAGCAATGTTCAATATGTAGAAAATATATATCTTGCATTTTAAGCTTGACTATTTGAAGAATAGGGAGAGCTATTGTACCCGCCTTGTCTTCTGTGTGGCTGTCTGCATCTCTGTCACATTTTGGTTACGCTTTTGCGTGCATGTTGGTATCTCCAATTTTACTGAAAGGAATAGGTTTTAACATTATGCACTTGTTCTCTGTGATTATTTTATATGATGGGCACAGGTTCCATAACTCTTGAGTTACATTTTTACAAAGTTATGCCCCTTTTCTTACTGTCAAGCATTGAGAATAGTTGAGCATGCATGATAATGAAAACACAAGCAATTGCATTCAGTAATATTCGGCAATGATTCATTGTTTGAACCACAATTTATTGTATACAAAATAAACTATATTCAGAGGTTTAAGAATATTGACTAACTACATACATATTTGTATATATATAAACTTGTAGAATTTATAAGATACATTGAATTTTTTTAATTGTCGTGTAAGATTATTTTCTGAAACAGAAATGAAGAAACATCAATGATAGTTATAATAATAATAATTATAATAATAATAATAAAGTCTTTATTTAAAGAGGCTACACAGTTGCAACAAAGGCAATCTACCCTGTGGGCCTCATAATTTTTGTAGAGTTGTTAGTTTTGTTCACAAAAATAAATGTTCTTTTTTTTGTATCAGTTAATAATAGGAGACTATGGGTTAAGTTATGAACAACAGAGAACACAGATGGCGCTGTGGTCAATGATGGCTGCACCATTGTTCATGTCTAGCAATTTGAGAAAAATGCCCGGAAAGTCAAAGGCTTTACTGCAGAACAAGAGAGCTATAGCCATAAATCAGGACCCATTTGGGATACAAGGAACAAGAATAGATATGGTAAGGGTGCACAGTAAAACATTTTGGGTTAAAGATGATGTTTGTGTATTGTATTACTCTTTTGTTTAATCAAAAGCTTTATTTATGATAATACTGGTTCCTTTGTTTATAATTTGTCACTAGAATTTCCTTATTGTGGGTTAAAACATGCAGAGACATACCTTGAATGTTCTGTTCAGTTCCATGTGACATACACACAGTTTGAGTGGTGGCCTAGTGGTTAAGGTGTCTGCCTCTCAACCAAGGGATCATGGGTTCGAGCCCTACTTGGTTCATGACCATGTTTCTTTATGATAGGACACTAGCTAGTACTGGTTGGTTCCAGGAAGTGGATTCAAAAGTAATTAATATAAGTTGAAATAACTTGTTTGGCAGTCATGCTTCAATAAATATGTTTAAACTTAACTTACTAGGTTTTAAACCTGTTTGTTACATCATCTTTTGTTCTACTGAATCTGTACATTAATGTGTTTATTGTACTGACAGAATGAGGAAACTAATATTCACTTCATAAGTATCCAATATTTAAATATTAGATACTTTTCCATCCAATATTTATCAAAATGACAGTTATTTTTTGTACTTGAAGATGTGTAAATTTAATGTCTCAGTTATATCCTGCTCTGAGACATTAAATTAAAACATCTGTCACAAAAGTGTTAATTTCTCTTACGTACATATACTAATTTGATTTTACAAGAAACATTTAAAATGGAAATTTTGAAAATTTATATACATTTTGTATGTATTTGATATTGTTTAAATCATATTCGATATATTTCTATAGTTTTTTTAAACAAACATAAACTTTCCTACAAATGTCAGTCATCTTTTACAAAAGCAGTATAATTCTCTTATAATTGCATGCATTTATCATTTATTTAACCTTTTCCCATATGAGCATATTGTGAAAAGTGGCCGTTTTCATTGAAAAGCCTCCTGTAACAAGTTCAGGCTGCTATAAAACTATGATAAATGCTTCAATACTAATGAAACTTGGCACAAATGTTGACTGGACCATAGCCTCTGTAACAGCATGCTCAATCTTAAATGTCCTGTTACCATGGTAACGAGGGGGCATCTCAAAATTGCCAAAAATCACTATTCTCCTTTGTTTTTTTCCAACAAAACTGATTTCAAAGTGCTGGAACTTCTCAATGGATTGAGATAGAGTCAAAGTCTTTTCAACATTGGTTACACCTTATCTTATGATCGACCTGGGATCATTTTTAGCCTCTCACAAGTCCAAAATTTTCTTGGCAACAAGGGGGACTGCCGCCCCCCCCCCCCCTCCAAACCCCCAAAACAGAAGGGGGCACATCCTCCTTCTGGCAGCCCCCTGATACAAGGATAGTTAAGATATAAACAATATCAAACTTTTTTTTTAAATATTCCAGTGGATGAGATCATGTATTTCAACTTAATATATACAAGTACAAGTACATGTTATACAGAAATTAACACTTTGTTTCTGGCACAATGTTATTAACAAAGTCTAAGAACACACAAAAAACAACAACAATGTGATCATGTGTAACAATAATATTTTGATGGTGAATTGTCTTTTCATTAGATTAATGCCCTTGATTAAATGTACAGTAGCCAGATGACATTGATTTGTGGTTTCATTGAATTCTTTTGATTGAAACTAAGCAAAACAACAATTCTTTATTTAAGTTAAAGAACACAGAAAAACTGTCTAGATGAATGAAAAATGGAAAATAAAATTGATATTGAAAACATACATATTTTTACTTTATTATTCCAATATGTATTAAAATTTCAAATGTATAACCAATATTTATGTTTTAATATTCCTTTACATATACACAAAATAAGACAGTAAAGCATGGTAATCACGCCTTTTACACACATGCATGTCCTTTTTCCATCTTAAAAACCAAGTTACATATATTTACTGTGTCAAATAAACTAACAATGGAGGCAAATAATTTTCAATTTTTGTATGGAATGCATAGATTGATACAACTGTTTTATTATTAAGACAATAGAGAACATGTTTAAAATAGAAATAAAAGAAACTGTCCATTATGTGGGAGAATGAACAAATTTCAGTGCACGGTGCCTCGATCTGTCCATTTTTACACATAATGGACAGTTTTCGGAGTTTTTCCTTTACAAAGTACTATTTCAGCATGTTTTTTTTTGTATCTTTTAAAATGTTTAACTTTTGTTAATAATTTTTGGGAACTAAGTGGCCAAGTTAGCTATAATCCACTTTGCCACTTCATCCCTGAAATGGTTGAATCATGTGCTTTTCAGTGGTTTCAGATCTTGCAAAGGACTTTAAATTCTTCCGTGTTCAGAAGCAGTCCAACAAACTAATGGAAGGCCCATGTTTGTTCCTGATGTAATGTATAGAAGGGCAATCTAAAGGATTTTCTGAAAAGTCCTCATTTAACCAAGACACTTTTAATGTAACTTAAAATGATGAATACGCTGTGGGTTCGAATCCTGACAGGGACTTTGGATTCTTTCATGTGAGGAAGCTGTTGAGCTAGCTTACAGAACATCTTTGGTTTTGCACAGGTGCTGGTTAGTGCCTGAAATAAGGCACGGAAGGGCACCTGAGGTCTGTTTCCAGACTCCACCAGTAAAGCTGGAACATCGCCATAAAATTATGACCTATAGTGGGTTGGTGTGATGTGAAACCCAATCAAACAAACAAACAACAAAAATATCCCAAAATAAATACAGTATGTATAAAGTATTGTTACATGACAGTAAAATGTAATGCAAATTGTATTTATATTTACAGATTGGAAAAAACATTCAAGTTTGGACAAAGCAGATATCACCTAAAGGGAAATCCTTTGCATTCACATTTCTTAACACTGATGAGGGTGGTAGTCCTACAAAGGTAAATTTATATTATCTAAAGGATCATTGAAGACGAGCAATTATATATTGCCTGATTAGGCACATGCCATTGTATTTCGTCACTTTGTTAAGTTAAGCCAATTTGTTCCAAGTCTTACATTTGTGACTTCAGATAGTACTGTTTATTGAAACTGTGTGATGTTTATTGAAACAGTGTGAGAACAAATTTGTCCTAAAGTTGATAATAAGTTCTAGAGTTTAAGATTAACTTAAGACTTTCGGTGGATCGCGACCCTGAACAGCTGATATTAATAATAATAATAATTTGAAATAATTTTAATAAGTGGCAAGGGCGAGTCCTCAAACCTCGTTTTTAACCATAATTGACATTACAGAAGCTACCATAAGTGTACATTTGAAATCATAACAGACTTCCAAACATAGTTGTTTCTTATCATCATCCACATATGATATGGTAAAGTTCATTACTCTGAAACCTATGTCTCAGGAAATGTTCCTCATTTGAACTTAGAAAATTGATTTTTGATCTAAATCTTTTTAGTCCCCTACCGGTTTACCGGAGGGGACTTTAGGTTTACCCTCCGTCCGTCCGTCCGTCCGTCTGTCCGTCCGTCCGTCCGTCCGTCAGTCCGTCCGTCCACAAAACTGGATCCCGCGATAATGCAAAAAGTACTGAAAATATTTTAATGAAACTTGATATATGGATAGATGGCAGTATGGAGATTATGCACGTCTTTTTCTTTTCTTCCTATGTTGAAAATTCTGGTTGCTATGGCAACAAATAGACTGAAAATATGGCAATTTTACACATAACCTGGATCCCGCGATAACGCAAAAAGTACTGAAAATATTTTTATGAAACTTGATATATGGATAGATTGCAGTATGGAGATTATGCACGTCTTTTTCTTTTCTTCCTATGTTGAAAATCTGGTTGCTATGGCAACAAATAGACTGAAAAATATGGCAAATTTTACACATAACCTGGATCCAGTGATAACACAAAAAAGTACTGAAAATATGTTTATGAAACTTGACATATGGGTAGATGGCAGTATGGAAATTATGCACATCCTTTTTTATCTTCCTATGTTGAAAATTCTGGTTGCTATGGCAACAAATAGACTGAATTTCAAGATTTCTGATTCTAGTTTTTAAGTTTTTTCACTATAAGTTCTTTATTTCTTAAGATATTTTCTTCAAACTTTAAATATAAGTTGCTTGTCATCAACCACATCATATGTGACAAGGTTTTCAACTCTAACACAAAATTTATCAGAATTACTTCCCTTGAACTTAAAATTTTCATGAAAAAAACATTGTTTTTTTAATAACTTCTTTTTCTGAATGTATCTACTTCAAACTTCATATAAATGTTTCTTATTGTCACTCAACATTTGTGAGTGTTCAATACTCTAGCAAGACTATTTCCAGAATTATGCCCCTTTTGAACTTAGACTTTTTTTTGAGAAATTGGTAATTTTTACTCCAACTTCTTCAATCATGATAGGATTTTAAAAATGTTATATTTTGATAACAGGGATGTTTAAAAAATAACTTTAGAGTGTCCTTCAGTCCGTTTGTCTGTACATAAAAACTGTTTACTGTGATCACTTTTAAAGAACTTTTTCAACAAATTTACTTAAAATAGGAACCTAAGTGAATGGCCAATGGCCCTTCAGAATGTTGCTTGGGCTCTTACCGGTAGGGGACTTATGGATTGCTTGCAATACTATGATAATTGCTTGTTCATCACAACTTTTGTATTGTTTCACTTTTATCAATATGCATGTAATTTGATGAACAGTTCTTGGACATATACCTATGTACCTGGTATTTGTAAAGCAATAAATTTATAGATATACATACATGACAAAACCAACATAGTGGAGTTGCGACCAGCATGGATCCAGACCGCATCAGTCTGATCAGGATCCATGCTGTTTGCTATCAGTTTCTCTACTTGTAATAGGGTTTGCAAGCAAACAGCATGGATCATCATTTCCTACTGAAATAATTAATAATTGATCACCAAACTTTGTAGCATTCTTAGGTAGTCTTTTATCAAGTTTGCTCATATTAATTTGATTAGCCCCATTTAAGCTAAAGCTTGAATGTCCCAGGTCATGGCATTTCTTCAAATTATTGTTTAAACATATTCTATGCTCAAATTTTTTATTAGAATATATTGACATTCCAACACTGAAAAGCAGTTGTTTCTGGTGAGCGACTCAGGGTCATCATGGCCCTCTTGTTTTTTAAAGTTTTGTTTAGACTACTTCTCTTATTCCACATATGCAATTTGAATGAAACTTTACAGGGTTGAATGATACCTCAAGTACTTTTCCATATTGAACAGGTTTTCCAGTTGAATAATCCAGTTAATTAGCCCTTACATAAAAAATGGTATTTGGCCTGTTGTTTGTGTCTCTTGCTATACTCTAGCTGCAACTTGCAATTGGCTACCACCAGGCGACACCTGTGATTACTGCTGAGAGAGTATTAGTTTATCATGGTGTTTTCATGAGCTTTTGAGAATGTAGTATATAGCTTCCTCATTTAAATGTCAAAGTTTATGAATTTTCATCAGAAAAAAATTGCAAAATTGATTATTTCCAAATGGACATAATATGAAGATATTAACAAAGAGGGGGGATTTTTTTACATACACATACTAATAATTGATAAATTGTGTACGTCATGTTGCCATGGTAATTTTAAACACCACTCCGTGTTTGCTAAAAGTACTAAGCATGCAAATGAAAAGGAAGAGTTGAATTAATTAAATTTCACAGGAGTGTTGAAATTAACGTCAATGTTGACAATAATACTGCTCTCCTCACAGTTTACGATACTGGACACTAAGAAAATCAAATCATATCAATAACAGATAAAGTAACCAAATATATTTTCTTGTTCAACTGATCGTTCTACTCATATTCATCACAACATATGCATCAATGCATGACGTCAGTGCTTTTGTGTGTGCATACATTTGAGTTCTTAAATGGCAACAAGAACTATAGGTAACTGGACTTTTTCTGTAAGCTCTTATATATGTGGCTATGTTTTCTCTTATGTCACTAAAAGAACAATAGGGAAAACAAGAATAACCACCTAAGTATCCAAATGTCAGTACGTCCGTCAGTGCGTCTGTGTGTCCATCATCAACTTTTTATGCCCCCAGGCATATAGTGATTGAACCGTCCGTCCGTCCGAGCAAACATTTGATTATTATGAGCTTCATTCCGTAGTTAAATAAAGAACATAAACTCATAAAATTCAAATTAAGAGCTATTTTTTTGTTTTTATGAGCTTATTTTGCTTATGAATGTTGGTCCAGGTGGTGTTTATGAGCCGATTTGCCTCATAAACATCAAATTTTGGTATGTCCGTCCGTCTGTCCGTACGAGGTTAACCTAGAACGGCAAGTTGGATTTTTCTTAAGTTCTACCTGTACCAATGGCTTCTAAGTTTACACACTTACTAATCAATACAAAGTACATGATCTGGGCAAGTTACATAACTCTGGCTTTCATATTTACCAAGTTATTGCCCTTTTCAGCACTTAGAAAATGATTAATGGTTAACCTAAAACGGCAAGTTGGAAATATCTTAAGTTCTATCTATACTAATGGCTTATCAATACAAAGTACATGATATTGCCAAGTTATATAACTGTGTCATCCATATTTCCAAGTTATTTCCCTTTTTTCACTTTGAAAATAGGGCTTTGTCTGGTTAACCTATTTCGGCAAGTTGGATTTATCTTAAATTTCTCCTAATTGCTTAATTTTTTTAATGATATCTTTCATATTTAGTAGGTGGATACCTTTGATGGTTTTCTAATTTTTTGTGGAGTAAGCGGTCTCTAGGGTCAAGGTCAAGGTCACTGGTTTAAAAAATAAATATAAACATTTTTGCTCATACAGCCTTTATATTTTGTTGATGTCTTAGTTTAATACAAAGATGCCAAGGGAGGTCCTCCTTCTTTGGGTGTAGTAAGGGGTCATTTGGGTCAAGGTCAATGTTACCAATGTCAAGGTCACCAATGTTAAAAATAGATTTTTACATTTTTACAGGTGTATTGACCTTATTCTTTAGACAGATGTTTATAATTGATAGAAAGTAGTTAGTGGTCAGTTGGGTCAAGGTCACCAGTGCTAAAAATAGATTTTTACACTTTTGCTCATACAGCCTTTATTTATTGACAGATATATTTTACATTTGGTAGGAAGATAACTTGCATGGTATTCATCCTTTTGATTAGGGTAGGGATCAGTGGGTCAAGGTCACTTGTGCTAAAAATAAATTTTAACACTTTTGCCCATACTGTTTTTATTTATTGACAGATGTATTTCATATTTGGTAGGAAGATACCTTGCATGGTATTCTTTCTTTGGATGGAGTAAGGGGTCAGTTGGGTCAAGGTCACCATTGCTAAAAATAGATTTTTACACTTTTGCCCATACAACTTTATTTATTGACAGATGTATTTCATATTTGGTAGGGAGCCAGCTTACATGGTATTCTTCTTTTGGATAGAGTTAGGGGTCAGTTTGGTTAAGGTCACCAGTGCTAAAAATAGATTTTTACACTTTTGCCCATACAGCCTTTATTTATTGACAGATGTATTTCATATTTGGTAGGAAGATAACTTGCATGAAGTTGAATATTTTTCAACTTCACAAGAAAGAGCAATGACTTGGCAACTTATATTCTTCACAATTACAAAATGCCATGACTTTGTCGAGCTATATAACTTGTGTTTACAATTTTTTGGCAATTTTCCTGTCCATAACTGAGTGAAGGGGTAAACATTTTTTGAAATATTGCTACTGACAAGAATCTGAGCCGGGGGCACTTGTGTTTAACAAACACATTCTTGTTTTCAAATAAATTCTCCTCTTAAACCACTTTGTCTAATTTAATGAAAATTTCCTAAGATGATCCTAGCATTAAGCTCTACTTAAATTTTTCAAATGTTTCTGCTCCATTGAAAATCTGGGTCAGAAGGGCTAAAAATATAGCCACTAATAGCAAAATTGTAATAACAATCATAATTCAAAATAATTTTAATAAGTGACTAGGGCGTGTTTTTACTTCTTCAAACCTCATTTTTAATCATTATTGACAATATATAAGCTACCATAAGTGTACGTTTGAAATTATTCACTATCCAAGGCCCATAACTCTGACATAAATTTTGACAGAGTTATGGCCCTTTTTGAACTTAGAAAAGTTCTACATTATCCAAGCTCTGATTAACTAATCAAGCACTGAGAAGAGTCGAGGATGCTGTCTTACTTAGACCTTTTGTTTAGTTGGATGTGAAAGCAAATTTTTAGTTTTGTTTATGATTACAGATTAGCTACCTTTTGAAGAAGCTAGGTGCCATAGCTCCTGCAGGATACAATGTTACTGAAGTTTTCTCAGGTGCTTTTGTTGGAATGTTCAAGCCTCAAGACAGCCTTAATGTCAGCGTAGATCCAACTGGAGTGTTCTTCGGCATGGCCAAGTTCCTTGGTTAGATACCACTGTGATATAGACATACAACAGCAACTTATTTTATACATTCCAGAATTATTCTTGTAACACAAAGACAGTATTGTTTTTTTTTTCTCAAGTCTGTGTTCAGTTTTCTTCTCGGTTAACCCTTACCCTTAATCTGGGTTACTCGATGGATGTATACATGTCGGTTTGGACAACACTCATCATTACCAGTATTGTATTTCCTTTCCCCGTATCAGTAACCCAATCTTGATGGAACAGTAAATTATAAGGTAGCCTTGACCATTCTTGCAGACTGACCAAGCTCTGTTGGCTAAAAAAAATTCATTCATGATTTCTTTTTAAAACTGATCATGTACATATCCAAAACTGGAAGCTGGACAAATCTGTTTATATACAAATCATCTGGATAAGGGTAAAAGTTTATCATGTGCCATTTACCAAAGACTATTGTCATAATCTTATTCTCATGTTTACAGAGGTTTTAACTGGAGGAAATGAATTTTCTAAATCTCATTGTACCAAAATCTCAAAATGACTTTAATACAATGTACTTAATGTATTTGATAAATTTATTATAACTTTTCTTCTTTAAAGTGGTTTTGCAGGATTATACATGTATATATCTATTTTTCAAATAAACAGTTAAACTTATCAATCTGTGTTCATACAGCATCTTTTTGTGTCGTCTGCTGCAAAGAAGCGGCAACATATCGGGATCACTTGTCCGTTATCTGTCTTTCGCACTACCAAATAGGGATAGGGGGCTATCTAACTGTAAACAGAACAATAGAGTTCATTCCATAACAAATAGAAGAAAGGGCCAATGGCTGTCTATTAAACAAAAGAAAATAAAATAGAAATGGCTCTTTATCTCTAATTAGTCGCATGTCTGTCCAAGCTTACATTTGAATACTGCCGGTACTTTTGTGGATGCAGGAACAATGGGTTACTGTTACTCTCTCTTCTACGTCATTCATTCCATAAGGCTTTTTTATGTGACTTTTTTCCTTTATTTAACTAAAAGGAACAATAAAGAGAACAATAGAGTAGCCTCGTAATTACTGTCTTCTTAGAAGGGGCCATTGGTCTACTATTAAACAAACGAAAATAACAATTATATAGAAATGGCCCTTTATATTTATTTGGTTGCATGTCTGTCCGTCACAATACTAGAAATGGCACTAAATAAAAAAATTTTTTGGGTGCAATTTCATTAAAATTAAAGCAATGATAAAAAACCAATTTTCATTTGTGAAATATCAAAAACTTTTCGGGGTTCAAAAAATTTTTGTCAGATTTTTAAGGGCCCCTTTTAATTTTGATTTATTTTTAAAATTTTCCCCAGAAAAATTTCTTTTATCCACTTATAAATTTTTAAAGAAAACTTTTAACGGTTTTGTTTGGAAAGTTTTAAAGTATTTTGCACATAAACCCCCTTTCCAAAATTGGGTTTGAATTTTTTTTGGGGGAATTTAAACCCTTTTGGGAATTTAAAAAAATTTTTTGGGGCTTTTAAAATGTTTTGAGCCGTCCCACAACAAAACCAAAAAAAAAATGGGTTTGCGGCCACATGGATCCAGACCAAGCCTGCGAGTCTGATCAGGACCATGCTGTTCGCTAATCGGTTTCTCTACTTGTTATAGGGTTTGTAAGCGAACAGCATGGATCCTGATCGGGCTGCGCGGATGCGCAGGCTGGTCTGGATCCATGCTGGTCGCAAACCATTATGTTGGTTTTGCCATGACACGGCTCATTTTTGTGTTGCCAGCTACATAGAAGCTGGATTCTTGTTACAAGAAGCCATAACTTTTTTGTGGTCCGTTCGTAAATCTGTCTGTCCATCATTTGTCCAGACTAAACTCCTCAAAGGACTACAATTTCAATCCCAAAATTTACACAAGTCATCAGTACCAAGTGCAGCTTTGCATATCAGCTGCATTCACAGTTCAATGATTTTTGGTCCTGTTATGGCCCTTTAATGATTTTCATTTTTTAAAGTTTTGTTTAGACTACTTCTCTTTATACCACATATGCAATTTGAATGAAACTTTACAGGGTCGATCGAAACCACAAGTACTTTTCCATATTGAACAGGTTTCCAAGTTGAATAATTTTTGGCTGAGTTAAATAGCCCTTAAAATAAAAAAAAACTAAAATAAAAAAAATGCAGTTTTAGCCAGTTTCAATGATACTTTACAGGACTGATCAGTAAGCTCAAGTTCTATGCCAAGTTATGCCCTTGAATAAAAAATGCATTTTGCCCTGTTTTAATTGATTTTTGTGTCTCCTGCTACACAGTAGCTGCAACATGCAATTGGCTATCACCAGGCACACGTGTGATCACTGCTGAGAGAGAATCATTTTTATCATAGTGTTTGAAAAATAAAGTTTTTCAATAACCTTTAAGAATGTAGTATACTACTTCTCATTTAAATGTCAAAATTTATGAATTTTCATCAGAAAAAATTGCAAAATTGATTATTCCCCAGATGGACATTATATGAAGCTATTAACAAAGAGGGGAATTTTTTTACATACACATACTAATAATGAATAACTTTTGTCCGTCATGTTGCCATGGTCACTTTAACACACACTCCGTGTTTTGCTAAAAGTACTAAAGCATGCAAATGAAAAGGAAAGAGTTAAATTAATTAAATCTCACAGGAGTGTTGAAATTAACGTCAATGTTGACAATAATAACGACTCTCCTTGCTGTTTGCAATACTGGACATCAGAAATTCAAATCATATCAATAACAGATAAATTAACCAAAATATTTTTCTTGTTCAACTGATCGTTTCTACTCATATTCATCAAACAACATATGCATCAATGCATGACGTCAGTGCCTTCGTGTGTGCATATATTTGAGTTCTTAGGTGCAACAAGAACTATAGGTAACTGGACTTTTTCTGTAACTCTTATATATGTGGCTATGTTTTCTCTTATGTCACTAAAAGAACAATAGGGAGAACAAGAATAACCACCTAAGTATCCAAATGTCAGTACGTCCGTCAGTGCGTCTGTGTGTCCATCATCAACTTTTTTTCAAATAAATTCTTCCCTGAAACCACTTTGTCGAATTTAATGAAAATTTTCTAAGATGATATCCTAGCATTAAGCTCTACTAAAAATTTTCAAATGTTTCTGCTCCATTGAACATCTTGGTCAGAAGGGCTAAAAATATGGCCACTAATAGCAAAATTGTAATAACAATCATAATTCAAAATAATTTTGATAAGTGACTAGGGCGTGTTTTTACTTCCTCAAACCTCATTTTTAATCATTATTGACAATATATAAGCTACCATAAGTGTACGTTTGAAATTATTCACTATCCAAGGCCCATAACTCTGACATAACTTTTGACAGAGTTATGGCCCTTTTTGAACTTAGAAAAGTTCTACATTATCCAAGCTCTTGATTAACTATCAAGCACTGAGAAGAGTCGAGGATGCTGTCTTACTTAGACCTTTTGTTTAGTTGGATGTGAAAGCAAATTTTAGTTTTGTTTATGATTACAGATTAGCTACCTTTTGAAGAAGCTAGGTGCCATAGCTCCTGCAGGATACAATGTTACTGAAGTTTTCTCAGGTGCTTTTGTTGGAATGTTCAAGCCTCAAGACAGCCTTAATGTCAGCGTAGATCCAACTGGAGTGTTCTTCGGCATGGCCAAGTTCCTTGGTTAGATACCACTGTGATATAGACATACAACAGCAACTTATTTTATACATTCCAGAATTATTCTTGTAACACAAAGACAGTATTGTTTTTTTTTCTCAAGTCTGTGTTCAGTTTTCTTCTCGGTTAACCCTTACCTTAATCTGGGTTACTCGATGGATGTATACATGTCGGTTTGGACAACACTCATCATTACCAGTATTGTATTTCCTTTCCCCGTATCAGTAACCCAATCTTGATGGAACAGTAAATTATAAGGTAGCCTTGACCATTCTTGCAGACTGACCAAGCTCTGTTGGCTAAAAAAAATTCATCATGATTTCTTTTAAAACTGATCATGTACATATCCAAAACTGGAAGCTGGACAAATCTGTTTATATACAAATCATCTGGATAAGGGTAAAAGTTTATCATGTGCCATTTACCAAAGACTATTGTCATAATCTTATTCTCATGTTTACAGAGGTTTTAACTGGAGGAAATGAATTTTCTAAATCTCATTGTACCAAAATCTCAAAATGACTTTAATACAATGTACTTAATGTATTTGATAAATTTATTATAACTTTTCTTCTTTAAATGGTTTTGCAGGATTATACATGTATATATCTATTTTTCAAATAAACAGTTAAACTTATCATTCTGTGTTCATACAGCATCTTTTTGTGTCGTCTGCTGCAAAGAAGCGGCAACATATGGGGATCACTTGTCCGTTATCTGTCTTTCGCACTACCAAATAGGGATAGGGGGCTTTCTAACTGTAAACAGAACAAAAGAGAACAATAAAGTTCATTCCATAACAATAGAAGAAAGGGCCAATGGCTGTCTATTAAACAAAAGAAAATAACAATAGAAATGGCTCTTTATCTCTAATTGGTCGCATGTCTGTCCAAGCTTACATTTGAATACCAGCTTTGTGGCTGCAGGAACAATAGGTAACTGTACCCTCTCTTCTACGTCATTCATTCCATAAGGCTCTTTTATGAGACTTTTTTCCTTTATTTAACTAAAAGGAACAATAAAGAGAACAATAGAGTAGCCTCGTAAGTACTGTCTTCTTAGAAGGGTAGAAGGGGCCATTGGTATTCTACTTAACAAACGAAAATAACAATTATATAGAAATGGCCTTTATATTTATTTGGTTGCATGTCTGTCCGTCACAATACTAGTATGGACTACTCCTCAAAAAATGTTTGTGCAATTTCATCTGAAATTAACAGCAATGATCATAACCAAGTCTAGTTGTGTATATCATCAGCATTTTCAGGTTCAATAATTTTTGTCAGAGTTATGGCCCTTTAATGATTTCTATTTTTAAAGTTTTCCAGACTACTTCTCTTATACCACTTATGCAATTTCAATGACACTTTACAGGATTGATTGGTAGCTTAAGTAGTTTGCACATAATGCCTCGAATTGTTGAATATTTTTGGGGAGTTATGCCCTTTGAATAAAAAAAGTGTTTTGGTCTGTTAATGATTTGAGCCGTGCCACAACAAAACCAAAATAATGGGTTGCGGCCAGCATGGATCCAGACCAGCCTGCGCATCCGCGCAGTCTGATCAGGATCCATGCTGTTCGCTATCAGTTTCTCTACTTGTATAGGGTTTGTAAGCGAACAGCATGGATCCTGATCGGGCTGCGCGGATGCGCAGGCTGGTCTGGATCCATGCTGGTCGCAAACCCATTATGTTGGTTTTGCCATGACACGGCTCATTTTTGTGTTGCCAGCTACATAGAAGCTGATTCTTGTTACAAAGAAGCCATAACTTTTTTGTGGTCCGTTCGTCAATCTGTCTGTCCATCATTTGTCCAGACTACTCCTCAAAGGACTACAATTTCATCCAAAATTTACACAAGTCATCAGTACCAAGTGCAGCTTTGCATATCAGCTGCATTCACAGTTCAATGATTTTTGGTCCTGTTATGGCCCTTTAATGATTTTCATTTTTTAAAGTTTTGTTTAGACTACTTCTCTTATACCACATATGCAATTTGAATGAAACTTTACAGGGTCGATCGAAACCACAAGTACTTTTCCATATTGAACAGGTTTCCAGTTGAATAATTTTTGGCTGAGTTAAATAGCCCTTAAATAAAAAAAAACTAAAATAAAAAAAATGCAGTTTTAGCCAGTTTCAATGATACTTTACAGGACTGATCAGTAGCTCAAGTTCTATGCAAGTTATGGCCCTTGAATAAAAAATGCATTTTGCCCTGTTAATGATTTTTGTGTCTCCTGCTACACAGTAGCTGCAACATGCAATTGGCTATCACCAGGCACACGTGTGATCACTGCTGAGAGAGAATCATTTTATCATAGTGTTTGAAAATAAAGTTTTTCATAACCTTTAAGAATGTAGTATACTACTTTCTCATTTAAATGTCAAAATTTATGAATTTTCATCAGAAAAAATTGCAAAATTGATTATTCCCAGATGGACATTATATGAAGCTATTAACAAAGAGGGGGAATTTTTTTACATACACATACTAATAATGAATAACTTGTGTCCGTCATGTTGCCATGGTCACTTTAAACACCACTCCGTGTTTGCTAAAAGTACTAAGCATGCAAATGAAAAGGAAGAGTTAAATTAATTAAATCTCACAGGAGTGTTGAAATTAACGTCAATGTTGACAATAATACGACTCTCCTTGCTGTTTGCAATACTGGACACTCAGAAATTCAAATCATATCAATAACAGATAAATTAACCAAATATATTTTCTTGTTCAACTGATCGTTCTACTCATATTCATCACAACATATGCATCAATGCATGACGTCAGTGCCTTCGTGTGTGCATATATTTGAGTTCTTAGGTGGCAACAAGAACTATAGGTAACTGGACTTTTTCTGTAAGCTCTTATATATGTGGCTATGTTTTCTCTTATGTCACTAAAAGAACAATAGGGAGAACAAGAATAACCACCTAAGTATCCAAATGTCAGTACGTCCGTCAGTGCGTCTGTGTGTCCATCATCAACTTTTTTTCAAATAAATTCTTCCCTGAAACCACTTTGTCGAATTTAATGAAAATTTTCTAAGATGATATCCTAGCATTAAGCTCTACTAAAAATTTTCAAATGTTTCTGCTCCATTGAACATCTTGGTCAGAAGGGCTAAAAATATGGCCACTAATAGCAAAATTGTAATAACAATCATAATTCAAAATAATTTTGATAAGTGACTAGGGCGTGTTTTTACTTCCTCAAACCTCATTTTTAATCATTATTGACAATATATAAGCTACCATAAGTGTACGTTTGAAATTATTCACTATCAAGGCCCATAACTCTGACATAACTTTTGACAGAGTTATGGCCCTTTTTGAACTTAGAAAAGTTTACATTATCCAAGCTCTTGATTAACTATCAAGCACTGAGAAGAGTCGAGGATGCTGTCTTACTTAGACCTTTTGTTTAGTTGGATGTGAAAGCAAATTTTTAGTTTTGTTTATGATTACAGATTAGCTACCCTTGAAGAAGCTAGGTGCCATAGCTCCTGCAGGATACAATGTTACTGAAGTTTTCTCAGGTGCTTTTGTTGGAATGTTTCAAGCCTCAAGACAGCCTTAATGTCAGTGTAGATCCAACTGGAGTGTTCTTCGGCATGGCCAAGTTCCTTGGTTAGATACCACTGTGATATAGACATACAACAGCAACTTATTTTATACATTCCAGAATTATTTTTGTAACACAAAGATAGTTTTGTTTTTTCTCTAGTCTTTGTTTAGTATTCTTCTCGGTTAACCCTTACCTTAATCTGGGTTACTCGATGGATGTATACATGTCGGTTTGGACAACACTCATCATTACCAGTATTGTATTTCCTTTCCCCGTATCAGTAACCCAATCTTGATGGAACAGTAAATTATAAGGTAGCCTTGACCATTCTTGCAGACTGACCAAGCTCTGTTGGCTAAAAAAAATTCATCATGATTTCTTTTAAAACTGATCATGTACATATCCAAAACTGGAAGCTGGACAAATCTGTTTATATACAAATCATCTGGATAAGGGTAAAAGTTTATCATGTGCCATTTACCAAAGACTATTGTCATAATCTTATTCTCATGTTTACAGAGGTTTTAACTGGAGGAAATGAATTTTCTAAATCTCATTGTACCAAAATCTCAAAATGACTTTAATACAATGTACTTAATGTATTTGATAAATTTATTATAACTTTTCTTCTTTAAGTGGTTTTGCAGGATTATACATGTATATATCTATTTTTCAAATAAACAGTTAAACTTATCAATCTGTGTTCATACAGCATCTTTTTGTGTCGTCTGCTGCAAAGAAGCGGCAACATATCGGGATCACTTGTCCGTTATCTGTCTTTCGCACTACCAAATAGGGATAGGGGGCTATCTAACTGTAAACAGAACAATAGAGTTCATTCCATAACAATAGAAGAAAGGGCCAATGGCTGTCTATTAAACAAAAGAAAATAACAATAGAAATGGCTCTTTATCTCTAATTAGTCGCATGTCTGTCCAAGCTTACATTTGAATACTGCCGGTACTTTTGTGGATGCAGGAACAATGGGTTACTGTTACTCTCTCTTCTACGTCATTCATTCCATAAGGCTTTTTAGCTCGACTTTTCTATGAAAAGGGGAGCTATCCTACTCGCCCCGGCGTCGGCGTCGGCGTTGGCGTCACACCTTGGTTAAGTTTTTCGTACCACCCCACTTTATTTCAGAAGTATTACAAGTATGGCTTTGAAACTTACCATACTTGTTCACCATCATAACCTCCATCTACAGACAAGAGTACATAACTCTGTCAAGGTTTTTGACAGAATTATGGCCCTTTTTTGACTTAGAAAGTGTATTGAGCTTGGTTAAGTTTTTTGTACCACCTCACTTTATTTCAAAACCATTGGAGGTATTGCTTTGAAACTGACCATACTTGTTTACCATCACGACCTTCATCAACAGACAAGAGGACATAACTCTGTCAAGGTTTTTGACAGAATTATGCCCCTTTTTGACTTAGAAAATACATTGAATATGGGTAAAATCCACTTATTGCCTTAACCCTTTGAGATATTGCTTTGAAACTTTTAATGCTATTTCACATCATTACCCCCATCTGTACGCAAGAGAAGGTAACTCTGTCAAGGATTTGTTTTAAAATTAAGGCCTTTTATCGACTTAGAATCTTGGTTAAGTTTTTAGTACCAGTCCACTTTTTGACTGAACTGTTTGAGATATTAATTTGAAAGTTGGAATACTTGTTTACAATCATGATTCCCAAACATGTCCAGAGAAGGTAATTCTGTCAAAGATTTTATTTGAATTATGGCCCTTAACTGTCAATGTTTTGTATTATAGGCAAGCACTAAAAAACTTAAAAAATCTAAAAAATTCATTCCTATCCACTTGTTCACTTTACCATAAATTATGTCATATAAACATTGCTGTAATATTCAAGGGTATCAAACAACTAGTTCACTTTAAAAATACAGAGATTCTTGTATTGCCTTTTACTGCAAAAACTTTTTTTATTGGCAAGCAATAAAAAAGTCGAGCGCGCTGTCTTACGGACAGCTCTTGTTTATGTGACTTTTTTCCTTTATTTAACTAAAAGGAACAATAAAGAGAACAATAGAGTAGCCTCGTAATTACTGTCTTCTTAGAAGGGGCCATTGGTCTACTATTAAACAAACGAAAATAACAATTATATAGAAATGGCCCTTTATATTTATTTGGTTGCATGTCTGTCCGTCACAATACTAGTATGGACTACTCCTCAAAAAATGTTTGTGCAATTTCATCTGAAATTAACAGCAATGATCATAACCAAGTCTAGTTGTGTATATCATCAGCATTTTCAGGTTCAATAATTTTTGTCAGAGTTATGGCCCTTTAATGATTTCTATTTTTAAAGTTTTCCAGACTACTTCTCTTATACCACTTATGCAATTTCAATGACACTTTACAGGATTGATTGGTAGCTTAAGTAGTTTGCACATAATGCCTCGAATTGTTGAATTATTTTTGGGGAGTTATGCCCTTTGAATAAAAAAAGTGTTTTGGTCTGTTAATGATTTGAGCCGTGCCACAACAAAACCAAAATAATGGGTTTGCGGCCAGCATGGATCCAGACCAGCCTGCGCAGTCTGATCAGGATCCATGCTGTTCGCTATCGGTTTCTCTACTTGTTATAGGGTTTGTAAGCGAACAGCATGGATCCTGATCGGGCTGCGCGGATGCGCAGGCTGGTCTGGATCCATGCTGGTCGCAAACCCATTATGTTGGTTTTGCCATGACACGGCTCATTTTTGTGTTGCCAGCTACATAGAAGCTGATTCTTGTTACAAAGAAGCCATAACTTTTTTATGGTCCGTCCGTCAATCTGTCTGTCCATCATTTGTCCAGACTACTCCTCAAAGGACTACAATTTCATCCAAAATTTACACAAGTCATCAGTACCAAGTGCAGCTTTGCATATCAGCTGCATTCACAGTTCAATGATTTTTGGTCCTGTTATGGCCCTTTAATGATTTTCATTTTTTAAAGTTTTGTTTAGACTACTTCTCTTATACCACATATGCAATTTGAATGAAACTTTACAGGGTCGATCGAAACCACAAGTACTTTTCCATATTGAACAGGTTTCCAGTTGAATAATTTTTGGCTGAGTTAAATAGCCCTTAAATAAAAAAAAACTAAAATAAAAAATGCAGTTTTAGCCAGTTTCAATGATACTTTACAGGACTGATCAGTAGCTCAAGTTCTATGCAAGTTATGGCCCTTGAATAAAAAATGCATTTTGCCCTGTTAATGATTTTTGTGTCTCCTGCTACACAGTAGCTGCAACATGCAATTGGCTATCACCAGGCACACGTGTGATCACTGCTGAGAGAGAATCATTTTATCATAGTGTTTGAAAATAAAGTTTTTCATAACCTTTAAGAATGTAGTATACTACTTTCTCATTTAAATGTCAAAATTTATGAATTTTCATCAGAAAAAATTGCAAAATTGATTATTCCCAGATGGACATTATATGAAGCTATTAACAAAGAGGGGGAATTTTTTTACATACACATACTAATAATGAATAACTTGTGTCCGTCATGTTGCCATGGTCACTTTAAACACCACTCCGTGTTTGCTAAAAGTACTAAGCATGCAAATGAAAAGGAAGAGTTAAATTAATTAAATCTCACAGGAGTGTTGAAATTAACGTCAATGTTGACAATAATACGACTCTCCTTGCTGTTTGCAATACTCAGAAATTCAAATCATATCAATAACAGATAAATTAACCAAATATATTTTCTTGTTCAACTGATCGTTCTACTCATATTCATCACAACATATGCATCAATGCATGACGTCAGTGCCTTCGTGTGTGCATATATTTGAGTTCTTAGGTGGCAACAAGAACTATAGGTAACTGGACTTCTTCTGTAAGCTCTTATATATGTGGCTATGTTTTCTCTTATGTCACTAAAATAACAATAGGGAGAACAAGAATAACCACCTAAGTATCCAAATGTCAGTACGTCCGTCAGTGCGTCTGTGTGTCCATCATCAACTTTTTTTCAAATAAATTCTTCCCTGAAACCACTTTGTCGAATTTAATGAAAATTTTCTAAGATGATATCCTAGCATTAAGCTCTACTAAAAATTTTCAAATGTTTCTGCTCCATTGAACATCTTGGTCAGAAGGGCTAAAAATATAGCCACTAATAGCAAAATTGTAATAACAATCATAATTTAAAATAATTTTTATAAGTGACTAGGGCGTGTTTTTACTTCCTCAAACCTCATTTTTAATCATTATTGACAATATATAAGCTACCATAAGTGTACGTTTGAAATTATTCACTATCCAAGGCCCATAACTCTGACATAAATTTTGACAGAGTTATGGCCCTTTTTGAACTTAGAAAAGTTCTACATTATCCAAGCTCTTGATTAACTATCAAGCACTGAGAAGAGTCGAGGATGCTGTCTTACTTAGACCTTTTGTTTAGTTGGATGTGAAAGCAAATTTTTAGTTTTGTTTATGATTACAGATTAGCTACCCTTTGAAGAAGCTAGGTGCCATAGCTCCTGCAGGATACAATGTTACTGAAGTTTTCTCAGGTGCTTTTGTTGGAATGTTCAAGCCTCAAGACAGCCTTAATGTCAGTGTAGATCCAACTGGAGTGTTCTTCGGCAAGGCCAAGTTCCTTGGTTAGATACCACTGTGATATAGACATACAACAGCAACTTATTTTATACATTCCAGAATTATTTTTGTAACACAAAGACAGTATTGTTTTTTTTTTCTCTAGTCTTTGTTCAGCATTCTTCTCGGTTAACCCTTACCTTAATCTGGGTTACTGGATGGATGTATAAATGTCGGTATGGACAACAATCAATCATAACCAGTACCAGTATTGTGTTTCCTTTTTCCCTATCAGTTACCCAGTCTTGTTGGAACAGAAAATAATTAGGTAGCCTTTGCCATTCTTGCAGACTGACCAAGCTCTGTTGGCTAAAAAAAATTCATCATGATTTCTTTTAAAACTGATCATGTACATATCCAAAACTGGAAGCTGGACAAATCCGTTTATATAAAAATAATCTGGATAAGGGTAAAAGTTTATCATGTGCCATTTACCAAAGACTATTGTCATAATCTCATTCTCATGTTTACAGAGGTTAAAACTGGAGGAAATGAATTTTCTAAATCTCGTTGTACCAAAATCTCAAAATGACTTTAACACTTAAATGTATTTGATAAAGTTATTATAACTTTTTTTCCTTTTAATGATTTTTCAGCAATATACATGTATTATCTATTTTTCAAATAAACAGTCAAAATTATCATTATGTGTTCATATATATAGCATCTTTTTGTGTCGTCTGCTCCAAAGAAGCGGCAACATATCGGGATCACTTGTCTGTCAGTTTGAATACTGGTACTTCTTTAGCTACAGGAACAATAGTTTACTGTACTCACTCTTCTATGTCATTCATTTCATAAGGCCTTTTTTATGTGGCTATTTTTCTTTATTTAACTAAAAAGAACAATAGAGAGAACAATAGAGTAGCCTCACGTTACCTGTCTTGTTAGAAGGGGCCATTGGCCTTCTATTAAACAAAAGAAAATAATAATAGAAATGGCCCTTTATCCCAATTCGGTTACATGTCTGTCCGTCATAATACTTGTCAGGACTATTCCTCAAAAACTACTGGTGCAATTTCATCCGAAATTAACAGCAATGATCATTGTTAAGTCTAGTTGCGCATATCATCAGCATTTTCAGGTTCAATAAATCTTTCAGTTTTGGCCTGTTAATGATTTTTGTGTCTCTTGCTACACAGTAGCAATTGGCAACACATGTGGCAACACGTGATCGCTGCTAAGAGACTATCATTTTATCATAGTGTTTGGAAAGAAAGTTTTTCATAAGCTTTTAAGAATGTAGTATTTTACTCATTTAAAGGTCAAGGACTTTTCATCAAAAACAAATTGCAAAATTGTTTATTTCCGAATGGACATTATCTGAAGTTGTTAATAAAAGTGGGATAAACTTTCGACATACTAATAATGAATGATTTATGTCCATCATGTTGCCATGGTCACTTTGAACACGACTACGTGTTTGGTAAAAGTGCTAAGCATGCAAATTAAAAAGGATAGTACAAAGTGTAATTAAATCTCACAGGAGCGTTGGCATTTACGTCAATGTTGACATAAATAATGCTCTCCTTGCAGTTTGCAGTACTAGGCACTGAAGTCAAATAATGACAATAACAGATTAATTGACCAAATATATTTTCTTGTTCAGCTGATTATTATTCTACTTATATTCATCACAACATATGCGTCAATGCATGACATCAGTGCCTGTGTGTGTGCATACATTTGAGTTCTTAGGTGACAACAAGAACAATAGGAAACTATACATGAACCTCTATTTAAAAAAAAAAAATAAAAAGTGAAGATAAAAAGGACATTAACTAGTCTTGTATCTAAAATTTAATTAGAAATCATCAAAACTAATGCTGAGTTACATTAAAACCATACACTTCCAGATGATAAGAATTATTCTGAAAAAGCATGTAATAACACTTTGATGGCTTAATAAAGTATAATTGTCACTTTGTATCATAGTTTGGGGACCTTTCTGTTGAAAATGTGTCAGAGTTAAATCCTATACATATACATGCACAGTGCGTTAAATGGAGTGCAGGTAATTGTTACCCGCACTCCAGAGCATGCCCATTGATTGGTTTATTCTTGCCGGGGACGGCAAAGAAAGGAAAACGACAGAAATGTCATATTTAGATGCTCGTTCATTGGTTACTTTTCCCTGGGGTTCTCCGGGGTTTCATATTGTGACAACAGGGAACGTGTTTTTATGTTTGACTTATAATGATACAAAAGAGAAGGAACATCAAAACACTCAGTAAACTGATTCATACTCGGGGGGCTACGCCCCCTCATACAAATCAGATAGCCTAGCTTGTGTTTCGATGCTCTTTCTATTATTTATTTGTACAAATCATGAACATATAGTGAATGTTGGTGTGGGAATTGATGTAATGGGAGGTAATTAAACGAAGAAAGTAATTAAATACTTTAGTAATATTTTGTCCTTTTTAATTTCTGGAATATTATCTGTATTTTTTTTTTAAATTTTTATCATTTAAGAATCCTGTATGATGTAATTAAGGATATAACAAAACTTAATTGAAATATTATACATTGTATATGTATATAATTATTCATATGTTTAATATGTATTGCGATTGTTTATTCGCATTATAAATAATTTTGAAAATCTATGCATTCATTTTATATTGAAAAGTTTGGCATATATAGACTTAAATAAATAAAATAAATTTCTAATTACATGTACATTGTACCTCCCTGAAATGTAAATTCGGTAATATCTTTACAAATAATGCTTTTTTGAACTTACAATATTGATAAATCTTCATTGAACATACATGTATATATATGATGAAAAACCATAAAAAAGTTGAGTTACAGGAAACCAACATTGTTGTTGTTTCAGTCAGTTTAATGATGTACTTGTTACCTCTTCTTCTATTGCTCTGTGGTTAATACTACCGTGATCTGGAGGGTAAATTACCATCACAATGGCATCCTCTTCTTTCCTTGGTGGATATTAGTATCTCTGTTTTCTTGTGACAAGAGCATAGTTACTTGACATGTCTCAACAAAAGTTAAATAAAATAATTATACACTAAATGTTTTGTTTTAGTGCCTAACAGGTGCCCTGCTGTGGTATTCCGATGTGTCAGGGCCTGCGTCTTGTGAATATTACAATGCCTTTGCCTCGTTGATCTTTATTGTTTTTATTTTTTCATAAATCTCTCTGTCAGGGGGTCACTAACTGTTATATTGTTAATTGAAAATAAAAATGTTCTGGACAAGTGTAAGGAATGGGTCTCTTCTTTTATTTAAAGATTATTTTATTACTTTACAATTTTGATTACTTAAAGCTGCACGCCTCCAGATGAGCAAAAATATTTCAAGAAAATTAAGTATTATATTGAGTAAAATGTAATAAATTTAAAGAAAGATAAAAACATTCAAGATCTATGTTATTTTTTTTCATGTTATATGCAGTTTAAGACTGATTATACAGTATTGTTACAGCAGTGGCAGTTTTCCAGAGGCAACGCTGGTTCTTTTACATTGTCCATTATACTGTATTATGCTGTAACCATGTTAACATTTAGTCTTTGATTTTTTTTACATCAATTTTTATTATTTCACCGAGTGACGAATATCGGGAATTAAAGCTGTAATAATGGGAATCAGGATCAATGATTTTTAGCTCACCTGAGCATGCTCTGGGTGAGCTTTTAAAGGGTCGTCCGTCCACATTTAGTTCGTTAACACTCTAGCACTTGAATTTATTCCTCAATCATCATGAAACTTTGTCAGAATATCTGTCTCAATAATATCTCGGATGAGTTTGATCATGGGTGACCTCCGATGAAAAATTAGGTCACAGGAGCTAAAAATAGAAAAAGCTTGTTAACACTCTAGTAACTGCAGTTTTGATCCAAACATTCTGGATATTTGTCAGGAAGGTTGTTTTGATGATTTCTAGGTCAATTTCGAAGATGGGTAATCTCCAATCAAAAACTAGGTCACAGGAGCTAAAAATAGAAAAAGCTTGTTAACACTCTAGTGGCTGCAGTTTTCATCCAAATATTCTGGAAATTTGTCAGGAAGGTTGTTTTGATGATTTCTAGGTCAATTCAAAGATGGGTCATGTCCGGTCAAAAACTAGGTCACAGGAGCTAAAATAGAAAAAGCTTGTTAATACTCTAGTGGCTGCAGTTTTCATCCAAATATTCTGGAAATTAGTCAGGAAGGTTGTTTTGATGATTTCTAGGTAAAGTTCGAAGATGGGTCATCTCCGGTCAAAAACTAGGTCACAGGAGCTAAAACATAGAAAAAGCTTGTTAACACTCTAGTTGCTGCAGTTTTCATCCAAATATTCTGGAAATTAGTCAGGAAGGTTGTTTTGATGATTTCTAGGTCAAGTTCAAAGATGGGTCATGTCCGGTAAAAAACTAGGTCACAGGAGCTAAAAATATAAAAATCTTTTTAACACTCTAGTGGCTGCAGTTTTGATCCAAATTACCTGAAAATTGGTCAGGAAGGTTGTTTTGATGATTTCTAGGTCAAGTTCGAATATGGGTCGTCTCCGGTCAAAAATTAGGTCACATTGCCCAAATATGGAAAAACCTTTTTAACACACTAGAGGTCACATGTTTGACTCAGATGTCATCAAACTTGGCCAGGATGCTTGTCTAAGACATTGCTTGGATGCGGTTGATGGGTCAGGGGAGCAATCCAGGGCCATCATGGCCCTCTTGTTCCAATATGTATGTTTTTTGTGACAGATTTTTTGTAATGAGATAAGTTTTTTTGAGATTTTTTGTTTGTTTAATTTTAAATGAGTTTTATGAGGATCTGTTTAAAGATGATATTGTACATGTATATTGTGTGTGTTTTTTTTATAAAATTGAATAATTATGATTAAAATATTATATATGTAAGTACACAATCTTTTGTTGTTCATTTTCTTTGTTTTATATTTTGAGTTCTGATATGGAGTTAAAGATTCTTCACTGTAGGCATTACATTGTCATTCTACTGTTTTAAAGTGATAATCTAGTTTAAATATAAAGTGTTGTGAAGCATATAAAACTCCATGAATTGGAAGATTTGTCATACAATTTTGTCATACTACTGTAAATTCAAAACTGGAATTCGGGCCAGTAAATTCAAAATCTTTAATTCAATGTCTGCTTATGGCAATAGATTCCTACGATGTGACCATTGCAGACCTAGAACACTGCTAACTAGTCGGCGCATACTTTTTCTTAAATATGATAAATGGTTTTGTCCATTTTGATAGATGGACAAGTCCATTTAAGATATTTTGTAGACAAAGATAATGTAATAATTCTATATTTATTTTGTGACTGTTTCAACAGAACTGGGTGTTTTAAGGACTCCACCAAGGTCTAAAAGCCTAAAAAACATTCAATTTAAATTATTTACATAAATGAGCTGGAGCACTTAAGCAGAAAGATACGCAAAGGTCTTTAAGAAATACATTTAGAAATAAATTGAAAATTGTATTTTTGTGCTTAGCCCAATTTGGCTAAAACATGACAATTTTGGCTCTTTTTAACAATTATAACTAAATTATAAAGTATTCTGGAAAAATGGAGTGAGCAAATTATCTAAAATTTTGCTTAAATATTTCAATCATACTCGAGGCAAAGTCTGTGATATATATCACATAAGCACAAAATATTTCGAAAGAAAATACTTAATTGTCAAAAAACGTATAACTATATAAAGCCTATACAATAATTTTACTGTTGTAATAAAATATAGTGCTGAAAGTATGTATTTAAAATACATGTATACAACTGTGTATATTTAATTTACGTGGCAATAATGTTGCGGAAAATAAAATGCAAAAAGCGATTAAATCTATTGGAATCTTGTAGTGATGTTTATCAATATGAATTTAAATAATTTATGGATTTATATGATGTGATAGCTTTACAAAGGTTTGGTCACTTTCATCTGTCACCTGTTTAATGAAAATTGGCTTATCCAAGTTCTCTGTTTCATCGGAGGAAAACTGTTTATTATACGAGTAGTATTTACTCTTTGTCCAATTTTTCATATACTCGATATTTAAGTATTTCTATAGCAAGCATCAGGTAGTTAGCCTATTGATGTAGTGATATTTATTTACCAACACTTTTAAAGCTACGAAACCCAAATTGTTCCTTTAGATTGGCTATTTAATGTTTAAGTGAAAGTAATCCTAGTTCTTTTTAGATGGTTTTCTATATCACCTATGGATATCTTTAGCACATATGAAGCTCAACTGGATTGTGACCAGCAATTCCTTTATTTTGAGCCAAATCTCAATAAAGGTTTCAATAATGGTTTGTTTGAATGTTTAGCATTGTTCGGTGGTAAGACTGCGTAAAAACTCTGTTTTAGTACGTTTAGAGTAGCGGAAATGCACATATTTTTTTTCACTGATGCTCAATTTTGAGATCCATATGTGGTTCACTCCCTATGAATGTATTTAGTATGGTACATAACAATAAATCACTAAAGCATTATATATGAACGTTGTTGGCAAGCGTGAGATACATGTTGCTCTAGAAAAAAAAAATCATCATATAAATGTTCATACTAAATCACTCAAGAAATATTTTAAAAGAAAATCCAAATGATGGTGTTTTTCATCAATATTTAAAATACTTATCCATTGTAAACCAATCCATTTTAATAGCGAAAAAAGGCAGACCACGAACAGACGGCACCTGGGGGCCGTTTTATCAACGTGTCGTAGTCTACGACAATTTTTTGTCGGTGTCGTTCGTCTGCGACAACGTCGTACGAGCGTTTTATGAAACGTGTCGCAGATCTTGTGTTTCTGCGACGTCGCAGCCTTTGTCGTAGACAATAAATCTTGCGAGACACAGTCTAGCCAGTGCGCGTTTTGACGTCACATATGAAATCAAAGTACTTAAAGTACTGATGGAATTTACATGACTATTATCAAACGGATAAATTTACATGATTATTAGAAAATGGATAAATATTTTTTAATGTCATTAAAAGAACAAATTTAGTGATAAATACAGCATATATTTTCTGCACTCGATTCAACCCTTTAAATACTAAATCACGCTACGGTTCCACCATTAATGCCGGGTCTGTACTGAATGCTAAAGGCACATTATGTCTCAGTCTAATCAAGTTTCTGAACACGGGTTTTATAACCTTTAAAACTATTTCAAAGCATGCAGCCGCTTATGACTTGAAGCGGTGAATGTAACTTTTATACAAAATACTAAATAACTATCACAACTAAATTGCCAAAAATTAACAGACGCAAAAGATGGAAACGACCGATCAGCCACTTTTGGAAATTAAAACAGAAAACTAAAAATCAAAAGCATTTTTAAGAAACGCCAAAAATTATGTTAATAGCACTTAAATAGTAAATTAAAATTTAAATAGCACCGGGCTTTTCAAGTATATCGTGTGGCAGTCAATCGGAATGTCACGGCTATTATCTATAATAACATCGGAGTTAATACGGATTGAAAGTAGTTACACCACGTAAGGAATACGCACTTTTTTCAAACTTTGCTGTTATTCAACTGATTTTAACGAGATAAGGTGCAGAGTACCCGTGACTATATAAGCTACCCACAGTATATAAAACCTAAAAAATTATTACCTGAAAGCATTCGAGTATAGCCATTTTTCATAGTATTTTCCGAGAAATACGGTACGGACTCGAATATATGAACAAGCGAATAACTAGTCCCTTGTTTTTCTAGTTGTTTGAAACAAAAACAAAATATAATATACATGTTTAGTATAGATATACCATTGCCAATGCATCGAAATAATAAATTGCTGTTTTGATTTTTTTTGTTTATTTCGTTTTTAATTGAAACGAAACACGCTGTTTTGTATTCTGTTCCAATTTGTAATCTTAATGAAATATTTCTATTTAAGTGTCATGTATATTTATTTGTTAGTGTTTTTCCAGAATTATATTAATTGTTTAAAGGTATTTATATATATATTTCATGTAGTATTCTGAATAATCCCCTACTCCCGGCATTGTAAATACAGTTCGGGTATTATATTTTTTCAAGTCTTAAAAAGAATTGAAATACATAACTTGAGAGGTCATCAGACCTCTTCACAGTGTTCAGACCGATTGCTGGCGGCATCCATTTTTGCGTATCTGATTGTAGAGAATGAATCTATTTTATAGCGTAAACATTTTTATGTAAATTATGGGACTTAAAATTGATTAACATACTTTATGCCCGTTTTAGAAAATGTAGAGGAAATGTTTCCGTATACTTACCAAAACATTAACCAAAAATGTGCTTATTGAATTTTACAAGACACTTTTATTTTTGATACTACTTTTAATATAAATATATACATGTGTTTATCATTTATTTCAAATTTAGTTTGATGGAATAACACAAATTATTTCCTTTGTAGAAAAAGTATCGCTTTAAGTATCTCCGGCATATAATCTTTCAAAACATTTTTTTAAAAAATGAAGTGTAAAACAAACTTTCATTATGATACTATATAATAATAAATTCTATTTTGTTAAATAATTGTAATTAATAACCATTCATTGTGTCTTTTATGCAAAAAATATCCCCAAATATTTTCGAATTACACAAATCTCTCACAGCAGCAAAAAAGACCTCTCGCATGCTTCTTTTTAAAGAAGCAAACTTGTTAATATATCATGCAGTTTGTGCAGACTTACATTTTTGTTTTGCCTGTATTTTTAAAGAAAGTAGTTGTGAATGTGAAAGTATTAAAATTGTTACTGTAGCAAAATTTTGACTTTCATACAAATTACTAAATCATTAACACCGTTATTGATTGGCAAAAATTAACAGAAGCAAACAATGATAATGGAAATAAAAATAATAAAAAAATAAAAAATAAAAAGATATACTCGTAAATAAATAGCTTTACAAAATAAAAGCATTTCTAGGGCTTTATGGGCCTTTATGAAAGGATTTTTGCGCGTTAGAAACAATTGTAGCTGCTTTTTTTAGAAACGCCAAAATTGTGTTTAAAGTACTAGCTATCATGATAAAACCAATGATTTGTACATATGATTTACTTAAATGGCACCCAATGTAGTATGAAGTGTGGCGCACATTTTTACCCATTTTCCAAGGAATTCAGTACACACAAAATTTCAAACTATAGATATAGTTTTGTTCCTTCTCGTTGTTTGAATTAAATATATATAATTAATCTTATAGATTTACTATTGCTAAAGTATTGAAATAATGAATTGATGTTTTGACATATTTTCGTAAAGTTATATTAAGCGCACTGCTTTTAAATTGAAACGCCCCACGCTGTTTTTGTTGTAATTTATATGAAATAATTCACTTTAAAATGTAGCTTTTTTTGTTGTTGTTTTAGTTGTTGTTGCGTTTTTTTACGGAAAGCGGATTAATTTTTCTCATAGATTAACCTGGGTTCAAATCTGTCGATTTTTTACTTGCTTCTTGTCGGCAAATTGACATAATTGAGCCGCGTCATGACAAAACCAACATAGTGGGTTTGCGACCAGCATTGCTCCTGACCAGCCTGCACCTCCGCGCAGTCTGATCAGAATCCATGCTGTTCGCTTACAAACCATATAACAAGTAGAGAAACTGAGAGCGAACAGCATGGATCCTGATCAGACTACGCGGATGCGCAGGCTGGTTTGGATCCATGCTGGTTGCAAAACCCATTATGTTGGTTTTGTCATGACGCGGCTCATATATTGATACTATCAAAACCAAAGATGTTGTGTTGACGATCGAGTATTAAATAGCGCGTAAGTTATGAATAAGCAAAAAATATATCAACGCATGAATCACAGGCTACTTATACATATATATACGTATATCTCATGTAGTTGTAGTATACTAAATAACTCCCCACCCGGAATTGCAATTTACGTAGTTACAGTTCGGATTCTAGATTTTTTTAAAAATTTAAAATGCATAATTAATACACCATGCAAATTGTGCAGACTGTGCAGACTGAATTATTATATGTACACTGTATATTGCAGTTTACCATAAAATTTGATAATTTAAATATTAGTGCTTTTCATCCACGGTAACTTTTAGTTAATGTCGCCTTGTCTTGTTGATCTTTTTTATATTCTATTGACTTTTTTTTTCTCTTTTTAAAATTGTTTTTTTACCACGGTAACTTTCCTGTGTCCTTTATTTTATACCATATGGGTTTCTTCATATGTTGGAGAGCGTTGATAAAACGGCCCCCTGGTTTATATGCATGACAGTGCTTTTTGGGGAGGCTATGCCGACCCAATGTTAATAACTGTCTGTCAAATCTTACTGCCGCGGTAATCAGGTCAAAAAATAGTACCTTGATTTTTTCTAAGCTGACTCATCACTCATCACAGACATTTACAATATGAAAATATTTTCATTCTTTAATTTCATATCTGCAATTTGTAAAGATAATAATTCTCTGAAAAATTCTTGATTTTTGTTTAAATCACTACTCCGTGACGACATACTGCCACGGTAATCAGGTCAAAAAATAGTACTTTGATTTTTTCTAAGCTGACTCATCACTCATCACAGACATTTACAATATGAAAATATTTTCATTCTTTAATTTCATATCTGCAATTTGTAAAGATAATAATTCTCTGAAAAATTCTTGATTTTTGTTTAAATCACTACTCCGTGACGTCATACTGCCGCGGTAATCAGGTTTAGGCATACGTACGTCTGTATTAAATAGTTCTGGTATGAAAACCCTTCAAAATAATAACTTTATCCATATTTTTTTAACAAAAAGCATAAATGAAAATTTATAAGTAAATGCTTTAATTCAGTGGCAAATATTCTTTATTATTTTTGATAACAATTTTCCAATTACTACGCAGCGACCAACTGTTTATGACGGGTCATTAACTAGAACGTTGCAACTACGTATTCTCAATATCATGCATGTGCTTTTGTTGTTATAAACTATTAAAAGTCCTTAATATTTTTTAAAGACAAATAATTGTAAACTGTCGCTTACATCAGAGACATGGATCATGCTTGCGTGATAACTAAGGAAAACTAACTTATTTGTACACCCCAGGAGGCTGTACGCGGAAAACGCTCATAAACCGCTAAATCATATAGCTGTTTAGTAAATATTTTGCATACATTTAACTAAAAATTCACTGATGGTGATGAACATATAGTTTAAAAAAACATTTTATTCTTTAACCATTATCGCCGAAAAAAAACTATTTAACTACAAAACCCCTAAGGACCTCCGACAAAATCCCAGCACAATATTACATTTTACATTAGCAAAATAAAAAAAGCAATACTTATATTTTCATCTTACATAATTCATTAATCAAACTTTTAACATAAAAGTATCTTTGGTAATTGACAGATCCCTACTCTGATCTTTTATTTGTATAGGAATAAATTTAAACATGTGCTCTTTTGTTTAGGAATATTTTGTAGTGAAAGTCTTATATATTCACTAATCTCATAATTAGAATTAGACAGGTCAGGAATTTATACAAACAGTTGTTTAGTTAACTATGCTCATTTTAATCCCAATAGAAACATTCAAATATTTGTGGTAAAAAAACATGACCAAAGTACCTAGTAGTCGTTTACCCGGTGGTGATCCCATTAAACTGATTATAGATTCGAATTGATTAGAAAACACAAATAGAAACATGTGTTTCCGTACAACAAAATCGGAAGTAAAGTGAACAGTTAATTGACAGAAATATGTGGTCAAATATGTTTTAACAAGGAAATAAGTATTTCAGAGAAAGACGCAAAGATCAGTATGACCCCGTATTGTGTAATTAGAAAGTTTATTCAATTCTAGGGCATACATCATAATTTGATAGTCCATTTGTAATAAAATTCAAATTTTCAATACAGATTATGAGATACATAAAAAAATATTAAAGAATAAGAAGCTTTAATTAAAAAAACAAAAACAAAAAAAAAAACAAAAAAAAAACCGCATACATATACAAATTACTTACAGTCGAGCATCGGGAAGTCATTAACATATCTTACGAAACTTTAATTTGAAACCGATATTTGCTCGCGCTGAAGTGATAAATGTTTATTTGAAAAATAAAAAAAAGAACTTTTATGGTTGTGTTCTAAAAATAATGGGCGGCATAAGAGGAATTTCTTATTCATTTTACAACACTTGAAAAATTACTACAGAAAATGTGATGTTGTTTTGTTTTCAACAAAAGTGTGTGTGTTTTAAGTTTATTTATACTCGGCGCCGGAATAACCATATGTCCGAGATTATAGCATCTGGGACGTCTTTTTCAAGCAGATTCTTCCTGGAAGCCCATTCTTCGTTCTTTGGTGGTAAAGGAGACGACAATACCGTCAAGGCATCAACTTTCTGACTGACGACAACAAAAACGGCATCTATTAGCGCCAAACCTCCAGAGTAAGTCACGACAGGTCAACCAATCACCTCTGGTACTTATGATGACTTGACTATGACCTTCCGTGTGCCTTCTCCGCGACGTGCACGCCTCTGGAGGTATTTGGAGTATTTGGAGAAGTTTCAACAAAAACTTCCAAAACACGCCATTTATAACACCATTCATAGCACTGACGGCTTCGATGTTCTCATCTATTTGCGGGAAATGGTCGACAGGGAAAAACCCTACGTAATAACCGCACACCCTGTTAACAACAGATTTTCCGCAGTATATATTTCAAGCTAGTGAGGTTTAAAAATACACGTAGAATCTATCGATTAACTACCATAAGTTGGTTGAGTGTTGAGTGTTGGCGGTAAAAAAAGAAGATATAACTTCCTGATCAATTTTCACTTAGGTTGATTCAGTTTTGAATAAGCTTTGCAGAGATGTATTTTTTCAAGAAATATTTAGCTTTAATATTATCCGACGCCGTCAGTAATGAAATGGGATTAATTTTCTGAAACGTGATTTTATTCGAGATTTGCTTCTGAGGAAGACAACCTTCTGTCCGTAGAGCATGAATGTTAATACTCATCACAAGACAGTATCTTATTGATCTCAATTATGGTACATCTAAACGTGTATAATTTTTATGTTCAATAAAAATGTTGCATCACTGCAGTTGTTATTATCATTCAATAATATTAAAATGACATAAAATATTAATGATGAACAGTCCTAGAATATTTTGATAAGGAACCGTCAGTTGTAAAATGTTATTGTTATCTGATAATGAACAGTCGTCATACTTGCTGGTATGTCATTTATTATTGACAGTTTAGATTTTTCAAAATTTGCATGATTAACAGTCCGAATGTAGACCTTAATTAAATGTTCTGGAATATTAACAAAATGAATAGTCAACCTCATTAACCATATATATGAATGGTTGAACACAACAGTAAGGATAAATAGCGCAATGTGCATATCTTTTTATTTTGGTAGCATATTTTAAGCAAAAAGAAAAGAAACTATAAGTCTGAAACATTCTCTCATAGCCTCCCCATCAGTACATTCAGTGCTTTGATTATAGTGGTGAACATTTCTATGAATTTTCATTTGATTCCGTTTTATCAACGCTCTACGACACGTCGTAGACTAGTTTTTTGTCGCAGACATACTGGTGTGTATACTGGTCACGTGGTTGCAGCCTGAAGGCCAAGGAAAATGTAAAACAAGACACAATTTATAGCTTAGGTTTTCTCATTATCTATTTAAATAATATTTTTAGAATCTTCAAATGTCATTTAAAAAGAACTATTACAATAAGTTATGAAAAATGCCATATTGTTTCCAATTTTACGTGTCCTCTGCTAGAGAGATGTCATATCTGTAAAAAATGGAATATTACATGTACATGTCGGTGAGGAAATACAATGTCGACGTAATAAAAAAACACATAAATTGTCTATAAAATGAGTTATGTAACACTTAGTGGCTGTATACAGCATATAAAAATTAGTAAGTATTAAATACTACATGTATATTATATCTGTGTTTAAAAATAGTCTAGCTCCGTGAATAATTTACATAGTATGTTTTAGAAATTAAAAAAAACAAAACAAAAAAACAAACAAATAAAAAACAAACAAAGAACATCTCGCTGTTATAGTAAACAGACATTATTCCAAAAGGACCTGCTGGCATTAGGTTGTCGCGTGCTCGTCTTCAAGGCCGGGAAATGCACAAATTGGGTGTTCTTGTTTTAAGAACTGGAAAAGTTCACCAACTGGGTGTTCACTATCAAGATTCTGCATCTGCTTGATGGTTTCTCGTTTGTAGTGAGCAAATGTTTTTGCTTAGGTTTTAAGTATCCAAAAGTGATACGTCTGCCTATGCTGAAAACATTAACTTGATCGAGTACTTGGTATACAAAGGTTGTATGTGGAATAATACCAAATCAACAGACAGTATATATATATAAATTGTTGTCTTTTAATATAAGTAATAAACAAATATTTTTACCTTTTTGCTTCTTTTAAATTTTAACATACCGTCATTTTCATCTGAAATTTTTATTAATTCATAATTTTATTTAGACGTTTTCAGTATAAAAAAAGAAATACAAACAAACAAACAAACAAACAGAACAAAACAAAAAAGAAGAAACAAAGAAATCTATTGACAAAAGTAAAATTATTTCTCCATATTCAATCATGTAAAACACTATGTAATGCAGAGGGCGACAATGCGACAGTGCGATAGTGCATTGTCGCCATCGCACTGTCGCATTGCCGTCATTGCACTGTCGCATTGCTATGAATTTTCATTTGATTCCGTTTTATCAACGCTCTACGACACGTCGTAGACTAGTTTTTTGTCGCAGACATACTGGTGTGTATACTGGTCACGTGGTTGCAGCCTGAAGGCCAAGGAAAATGTAAAACAAGACACAATTTATAGCTTAGGTTTTCTCATTATCTATTTAAATAATATTTTTAGAATCTTCAAATGTCATTTAAAAAGAACTATTACAATAAGTTATGAAAAATGCCATATTGTTTCCAATTTTACGTGTCCTCTGCTAGAGAGATGTCATATCTGTAAAAAATGGAATATTACATGTACATGTCGGTGAGGAAATACAATGTCGACGTAATAAAAAAACACATAAATTGTCTATAAAATGAGTTATGTAACACTTAGTGGCTGTATACAGCATATAAAAATTAGTAAGTATTAAATACTACATGTATATTATATCTGTGTTTAAAAATAGTCTAGCTCCGTGAATAATTTACATAGTATGTTTTAGAAATTAAAAAAAACAAAACAAAAAAACAAAAACAAATAAAAAAAAAACAAAGAACATCTCGCTGTTATAGTAAAACAGACATTATTCCAAAAGGACCTGCTGGCATTAGGTTGTCGCGTGCTCGTCTTCAAGGCCGGGAAATGCACAAATTGGGTGTTCTTGTTTTAAGAACTGGAAAAGTTCACCAACTGGGTGTTCACTATCAAGATTCTGCATCTGCTTGATGGTTTCTCGTTTGTAGTGAGCAAATGTTTTTGCTTAGGTTTTAAGTATCCAAAAGTGATACGTCTGCCTATGCTGAAAACATTAACTTTGATCGAGTACTTGGTAATACAAAGGTTGTATGTGGAATAATACCAAATCAACAGACAGTATATATATATATAAATTGTTGTCTTTTAATATAAGTAATAAACAAATATTTTTACCTTTTTGCTTCTTTTAAATTTTAACATACCGTCATTTTCATCTGAAATTTTTATTAATTCATAATTTTATTTAGACGTTTTTACAGTATAAAAAAGAAATACAAACAAACAAACAAACAAACAGAACAAAACAAAAAAGAAGAAAGAAAGAAATCTATTGACAAAAGTAAAATTATTTCTCCATATTCAATCATGTAAAACACTATGTAATGCAGAGGGCGACAATGCGACAGTGCGATAGTGCATTGTCGCCATCGCACTGTCGCATTGCCGTCATTGCACTGTCGCATTGCCGTCATCGCACTGTCGCATTGCCGTCATCGCACTGTCGCATTGCCGTCATCGCACTGTCGCATTGCCGTCATTGCACTGTCGCATTGCCCGTCATTGCACTGTCGCATTGCCGTCATCGCACTGTCGCATTGCCGTCATTGCACTGTCGCATTGCCGTCATCGCACTGTCGCATTGCCGTCATCGCACTGTCGCATTGCCGTCATCGCACTGTCGCATTGCCGTCATTGCACTGTCGCATTGCCGTCATCGCACTGTCGCATTGCCGTCATTGCACTGTCGCATTGCGTCATCGCACTGTCGCATTGCCGTCATCGCACTGTCGCATTGCCGTCATTGCACTGTCGCATTGCCGTCATTGCACTGTCGCATTGCCGTCATCGCACTGTCGCATTGCCGTCATTGCACTGTCGCATTGCCGTCATCGCACTGTCGCATTGCCGTCATCGCACTGTCGCATTGCCGTCATCGCACTGTCGCATTGCCGTCATTGCACTGTCGCATTGCCGTCATCGCACTGTCGCATTGCCGTCATCGCACTGTCGCATTGCCGTCATCGCACTGTCGCATTGCCGTCATTGCACTGTCGCATTGCCGTCATCGCACTGTCGCATTGCCGTCATCGCACTGTCGCATTGCCGTCATTGCACTGTCGCATTGCCGTCATTGCACTGTCGCATTGCCGTCATTGCACTGTCGCATTGCCGTCATCGCACTGTCGCATTGCCGTCATTGCACTATCGCATTGTCGCCCTCTGCATAAGCGATTTTTAACGGACGCGGACAGTCACCACAACAAAATGCCTCGAACGAAATTAAATACTTTATCGATTCCGAAAGAAAATACTTAAAAGCTCACCAAAATAGTGTTGGAGAACCCATAAGTTTATGATGCACCAATGACAGATTAAAATCAAAGGGCTGCAAGCTCTGTGGTATTTTCTGATCCCTGCAATCTAAATCGTACTGTATATCTGTATGTGTTTTCCTGTATAAGTTTATTTTATGTACTATAAGTCATCTTGCAGGGCACCAGAGATTGATACATACAAAAACAAAATATTGTCTTCGGTTGCTAAAGCAAGGGGGTTAATCCATGCGCGCGCATCCTTAAAGTTCTGATACCGCGAACACTTCATCGACCGGTATTTCGAAGAAAAACGAGTGGTGTGAAGAAATCAGAAAAGGTATGGATTTACTTTGTTTTGCAAAGAAGATGTCCCAACTTCTAGTTTTTATATACAAAAAGTCTTGAAGTACCTCTTTCCTGTTTTGTCAGTATTTCGCGTTGAATCTGGATAGTGCGCGTACACCCGGCGTTGAAATGTTACAGAAAATCACAGACACTTGGGGTTTGGAGCTCAAAACGCCTTTAAAATCCAAATAAAATGCATATTTGTCAATCCCAGCACATGTACTGATCATATATATCAAAAAAACTTAATATAAGCCGTTTTGAAAAAAAATCATATTTCAACATCTATAATAATACATAATATGTATTATTATAGATGTTGAAATATGATTTTTTTTCAAAACGGCATATATTAAGATTTTTTGATATATATGATCAGTACATGTCATGGGATTGACAAATATGCATTTTATTTGGATTTTAAAGGCGTTTTGAGCTCCAAACCCCAAGCGTCTGTGCAGAAAATGAGCAAATATCGTTTAAACTGGTCGTTTTAAACGGCTGGAAGTTATTCTGTTGTAGAATCCTTTTCAAAAATATATTTTCAACCGTCATTCCCATTCATTTGTACTTAAAAAGTATTTAAATGCACATGAAAGAGATGTTATTCAAAAACCTAACTGGTATCCCAATGGTTTTCCTTTTACATAATCCTTTGATGTTACAACTGGTTTTGGTATTAGAATGATATTATATCATATTCTACAAATAATTATCCTCCGTTCGCTATACTATAATCAAAATTATTTAGAAAATAACGTTACTGTATATCTGTATGTGTTTTCCTGTATAAGTTTATTTTATGTACTATAAGTCATCTTGCAGGGCACCAGAGTTTGATACATACGGAATTTTGCATAACTAGAGTTGCATCAAAAAAAACTAATTTATGTTCATTTTTATGATAGCCACACTTTAATCCTTGCATATCGTGGCTATTTGCTTAACAAAGACACTAAAAAAAAGAATTAAAAAAATGTTGACTCGACTGGGATATGAACTCCGGACCTCTGACACACCAAACAAGCGCGTTACCCCTGCACCACGGAGAAGTTTTAAAATCAAAAGCTGAATAAAATCAAGTCATTTTAAATTTAGAATTTCTATTGCATTTCGAGTTAGGGTAATTTCGAGGTATTTTGTTCAGGGTAAACCTGTTGTTTAAAATTGAAGTAAATAATTTAGCAAAAATCTTCTCGCCCAAACAGTCCAACATGTAGAAACTATATATTCAACTACTCGGCAGTCAGATTTATTTGTGTAGTATTCGGTAATCGATATCGCTAAAAATAGCATTTTCATTGATTAAAATCATATTCATCCCCGTAATTTGTGAGTGTGCATTTATTGACAACTCTATAAGCCAACGCTACATTAAAAGTTTGAAGGTGTAGTAATTTGTTGGACACTTGTAACAAATCAAAGCACTGAAAGTACTGTTGGAAGGAAATTTTCATAGAAATACCTAATGCGTGTGAATTAAAAACAAAGGAATATGTGCAAGCTTCAATCTACAGCTAGCTGATTTGATGACGTAAAATGTGACGTCATTGTTTCCGTTTTTGCACTACTCATGTTCAGTGGGCTGATAACTAGTTCTTGGCCCAGGGCCCAAACCCATAAGTTGTGACACTCATAATCAGTTGAAATCATAGCAATTCTGTTACTACATATAGTAATAAGTGAATTTATAGATAATACTACTGCATTATGCACACAAAGAACCACTCAGTTTGACCTAAATCGGCCATGACTTTATTGACTACTTCATAGGAATTCAAGACCATGCCATAAGCATTATTTAATCATAGTTAATGAAGAGACTTTTTATTTTAAACTCAAGGACAAGAAAAGCTCATCATGTGCTTACATTTGTAAGTTCAAACATAACTACTTGTGTTTTAGTATGAAATTGATGTACATGCTGTTAAAGTCATAGCAAAACAAAGAACAATGATTTAAAATAAACTTTTATTGTCAAAACTTGCATAAAAGTAAAATTATATGTAATATAAACAAGAGGGCCATGATGGCCCTGAGGTCGCTCACCTGTATATAGGCCCCCCCCACCCCCAGGCCAATTTTTACCCAAGGGCTTTTATTTGTTTATTTGAACAGACTTGGTAGACACCCATAAGATGTTTCACACATATAGTTAAAAACAATGACACCCCTGGGGCAGGGCCAGTTTTGACCCCCGGGCTTTTATTTGAACAAACTTTGTAGATATTTACTTAAAGATGTTTCATGCTTAATATCTAAACTCTAGCTATTTGGGTTTTTTCAAAGAAGATTTTTAAGTTTTTGCTATACACATATAAGGAAAATCAATGACCCCCCCCGGGCGGGGCCAGTTTTGACCCCAGGGCTTATATTTGAACATACTTGGTAGACATCCATTAGAACATGTTTCATGCTAAATATCTTAGCTCTAGCTCTTTGAGTTCTTTAAAAGAAGATTTTTTAAGTTTTTGGGGCGGGGCCAATTTTGACCCCAGGGCTTTTATTTGAACTTGGTAGACACTCATTAGAAGATGTTTCAAGCTAAATATCTTAGCTCTAGCTCTTTGGGTTCTTTAAAAGAAGATTTTTTAAGTTTTTACTATATGCATATAGAGAAAATCTATGACCCCCTGGGGCGGGGTCAATTTTGACCCTAGGGCTTTTATTTGAACAAACTTGGTAGACATTCACTAGAAGACGTTTCATGCCAAATATCTAAGCTCTAGCTGTTATGGTTCTTTAAAAGAAGATTTTTTAAGTTTTTACTATATGCATATAGGGAAAATCAATGACCCCCCGGGGCGGGGCCAATTTTGACCCAAGGGCTTTAATTTGAACAAACTTGGTAGAAACTCACTAGAAGATGTTTCATGCTTAATATCTTAGCTCTAGCTCTTTGGGTTCTTTAAAAAAAGATTTTTTAAGTTTTTACTATATGCATATAGGGAAAATCAATGACCCCCTGGGGCAGGGCCAATTTTGACCCCAGGGCTTTTATTTGAACAAACTTGGTAAACATTCACTAGAAGATGTTTCATGCCAAATATCTAAGCTCTAGCTCTTACGCTTCTTTAAAAGAAGATTTTTTAAGTTTTTACTATATGCATATAGGGAAAATCAATGACCCCCGGGGTGGGGCCAATTTTGACCCCAAGGCTTTTATTTGAACAAACTTGGTAGACACTCACTAGAAGATGTTTCATGCCAAATATCTTAGCTCTAGCTCTTTGGGTACTTTAAAAGAAGATTTTTTAAGTTTTTACTATATGCATATAGGGAAAATCAATGACCCCCTGGGGCGGGGCCAATTTTGACCCCAGGGCTTTTATTTGAACAAACTTGGTAGACACTCACTAGAAGATGTTTCATGCCAAATATCTAAGCTCTAGCTCTTAGGGTTGTTTAAAAGAAGATATTTAAAGATTTTTCTTTTGGTTGCCATGGCAACCAGAGTTTTTTT
>NW_026861950.1:0-15242 GCF_026571515.1 Ruditapes philippinarum | reverse complement strand
ATAATAAACCTTGTGGTAAAGACCTTGAAAAATTTGCGGTTTCAAACTCTGTAATTCAAGACATTGAAAATCTTTCAGCAAAAATCATGAGGGAAGCCGGGGAAGAGCATGACGAGCCTTCCACCATTGAAGCTGGTGTTCTAACTTCCACGGAAACTCCTCAGCCTTATGATCCCGCTATTGAGTCTCAATTCGATGTAGAAAAAAGTGGAAATGTTTCGTCAGCAGAAACGTAGGAAAATTCATGCAGATTTTACCGAGGACCAGGAACAGGCTATGTTTGAATGGTTTCACGCACATCCAATCATTTACAACAAAAAGCTAAAGGGGTTTAAAGAAATCAAGAAGAAGTAATATCTCTGGAAGGAACATGCCAATCTGCTGAGGAAAAACGTTGACATCATCGAAACCTGATACAGTAGCGTTCGGAGAAAGTATGGGCGGCTGAAGAAAATGCGACCCGGTGCCTGAGATGAGGAACTAACAGAAAGGTGAGTTTAGCACCTATGTTAGTGTAAGTAGATAACTACTCATTCATTATAGGGTTTAGATTATGTCATATGCTTGAGTGTTGCTGCCTTTGGAACAAACGAATTTCCAAGTGAAAACTGAATGGTTTCCAATCAGTCGTCAATTGATACATATTTAGCTGGCGTAATGGTTTTTTATGGTTTAAAAGCCAAACGGTACAACAGGACAACATGTTTTTTCTATGCTAATTGCACATGAAAATGTTGATGATGGTTGAATTCATACTTATTTTCGTAACAAATGAAGAAGAACCTGATCCAAACAACCCCTGAAGAGACTATGTCATCTGACTCAGCTGCTGCTGCCCCCAGCTGATACCGCTGATACAGGAGCTCACTCCATTGACGCGCTCGATAATTCCACTACAACGGTATCCGCTTCGACAAGTGTTTTTAACATCAACGTATTCAAGAGTCTCCCGAATTCAAAACCGGTCCTCCGATGATGCAATCTTTGCAGACCTGGAAAGTAGCCGGGAACAGCTTATTAACGTGTAGCGAGAATTGCTGTGTCGCATCAAGGATAGACGAGACCCGAATGAGCGTGATGCCTTCCTGGCCTGGGTTAAAGAAGCTATTGCAGGCTTTAATAAAACGCTTTTGCGCCGCTTCAAGTCTGACGTTCAACAACTGGTCAGCCGCTACACTAACAACCTAGACCTGACCTATCCTTAAACAAGGATAGACATCCATCTTCCATACAATGGCAGCATAATCCTCACAATGGCCATTCCAAATCGTCAAAACAATGTCTTTGAAGGATCTCAGGAGGAACGTGCTTAGGTGCAGTTTCAGCGGCAAGACAAGTAGGCGTGTATCTCTCCCATTAGTAGACCGCCACAAGAGGGATTAAGTATGGTGATAGTAGGTCCCAGCTCACCGGATGACGGACAACATGAACTCCAACAGCAGTAAATGCTAATCAATACCAATACATAGACACACGCAGCTCTGGCGGTATCATTTTATTTTTGCAGCAGTCAAACTTCTTATAGCTATTTTAAAGTCGTGTCAGACATGCACTTAATCGACAAAAGTAGTTCATTTTGTTATTAAAATCAGATTAGTTAGATCTTTGATGCACGTTGTTTATATTTAAAATCAGATCAGTTAGATCTTTAAAGCACGCTGTTTATATGTACAAATTTGAGCATAAACTTAAGTTCAAAATTTGTATTTATAAAGTTAATACTTGTACTCATGTAAACTCGATTGTATTACTGTTTGGTTTTCAATCAAAATTTAATTGTTTGTCTGTCTGTGTTTCTGTCTGTCTTGTCTTGTTCTGTATGACTTCTTTAAGAATGAGAGTTTTGATTCTGGTAAAAAACCTTAACGTTTATAAATAAATCCTTATGGTTGGTACTATCAGCTTTTGTTGTCAAAGAAATCAAGGTGCCTTAAACGGGTTTAAACCTATATTTACAATGTTGTAGTCCGTTACAAGAAATGTGTCACATCTTTCTGTTTTATAGAAGAAGTATAAGAATAAAACTTATATTGCCAATTGATTTTTTCACTATACTTGTATCATTTATTAATCCATAAACTTAGGCAAGTTAATCTGCCTATAATCTTCCCTTCGATGTGTCCATACCTTTACTATAATTTCTTTACGTACTGTTTTACTTATTCGGCTCATGAATCGAGTGAAACTCATTTTTTTGGGGGGGGGGGGGGGGTGGGGGGGGTGGAAACATTATTCAAATACATAATTTTCATGTTCTATTGTTTAGACTCTCACAATACAACAATATATACATGTGTCGCGGCTTCTTGATATTCTGTAGTTTGTGATCAAGTGCTCTCTGGTTAGACCTCTCTGCGAGTAAGGTTTCATCAAATATGTCCTCAATCCAAATGCATCATCTCTTGCATCGATCTGTTGTCATAAAGAAGTGGGCCCGGCGCTGGAAATCCAATTGATCTGCCGTCGAGGCACTGTTTCAGCTCAGATTCGTTAAAAATTGAACATCAGAATTAGAGCTAGGACCTCCGCCATCAATCCATAGAAATGTGTGATCAGCATCTGCAAGTGCTAGTAGCACAACGGAAAAGAAGCGCTCGTAATTGTGGTAGAGCGAGCCACATCTCAGGGCAACGTGTTTATTTTTTCATGTAGGGCACTGCATGCATGTTGGACATTCAATTTGTTTTTGAACTCGTTTGCTCTGAGACCATTCGTCTGGAGTTGTCGGACACTACATCACCTCATCTTTAAATTTCTCACAAATAGCATGGCAAACTCCAGAAATGAGACACGCTATCGTATACTTAGCTACTCTAGACGTGTCCATGTGACCAGGGTACTGATCTCCTGAAGCGAAATGTCTGAGAGTAATGACAGGTTTGAAACCTGGTTCTTGCGCTTTCCTCCAACGCTTTTCCTCTTTCTTCTGAATCCTAGGGCCAAATCTCTGGAGCAGCTAATCGAACATCGATGGTTCCATCCGCAAACATTTGAAGAAAGAATTGGTGTCTACCATTTAGACTTCTCGAAGCAGTGTGTTAAAGTGTCCAAACTAGAGCCTCCTATCTGCAGATACCCAGTATCTTCTTGGTCTTTTTCTTTGCCCCGCCTTTTAACGATCTGGGCAATTTCAATTTCAACAAACATTTGTTCTTGCTGAATTATCGCAAGATAAATCAGATCAGCATTAATACGTCCATTTATGTTTGAATTTTGAAAAGAAATGAAAATTAATGTTTGAAACCCAATATACTCTGAGACTTTTGTAGCGCAACAATTGTGCTTTTTAGTGTATTTGGGTTATACAAGAATTGTTATTGGTGAAATTAAAAGTATAGATAAGTGAACACCTCACACATGTATTGTACATTTTTTTTATTGTAGTCGATGAATGAAAAAGTATAAAATTTAATAGAAATAAAACATGAGTAACAGAGAAGAAGTTGCAAAATTCACAATGCAACAATGTGAAATGATTGTTTTATCACAGCTCTTATCACAGAATGAGTAAAATATAATATTAATCAGTTAATATCCAATATGTCCTCCCTGAGCTTGTATCACTTTCATACACCCCTGTCTCATGGACATTACATAATTACTCAGAAATATCTGTGGAATATTCTTCCATTTCTGTACCAGGGTCTGTTCCAGCTCTGGTAGGTTCCGGGGTTGTACCACTCGCCTACGCACACGCCTATTCAACTCATCCACAGGTGTTCAATAACATTGAAATCTGGAGACTTGGATGGACAGGGTAGCTGCTGAATGTTTTGCTATTGTAGTAGGTTCCGGGTGGCATGTGCTGTGTGTGCCGGTGCACCTTCATGCATAAGTATCATTCCCCGTCCACCAACTTGAAGATGAGGAATAGTGACAGGAATAAGAACGTTCTGTTGATATTTTACGGCAGTCAGATTTCCTCGAATGATGATCAAGTCGGTCTTGGTATGTAGGGACCATGGAATCCGTTGTTGGCACAGAGGAAACCTTCTCGGACAATTCCTTGGAGTATTGAACAACGGACTATGCTCAGATTTTCCAACAGTCATATTAAACACATACAGATCAATTAACAAAAACGTTCATATATATACAATTCATAAGCAAAATTCAAGAAAAAATTGCAATGAAGCGTGACATTTTATGTAGGTTTGCCTTAAAACAAGTATAACATTAAAATAATAACCATCATTATACCATCAAATATATATTCTAGAACATTTATGCAGACCTCGTAATTATCAAAACATATCAGAAATGAGATAAATAGATAAAACAGATGTTTATTATTATAGATTTACTAAATTCATGTCGGTAGGTACTTGTCTCAGAACAGTCACATTGTGAACTTTACCCATAAAGTTTCATTTGAACACTATCGATGATGATCCATCTAAAAAAAACTGAAACTAGAAAAAGGAAAGCACAACAGAAGCAGAAGGAAATATTCTGATGGGGAAAGAGTGGGGTTATAAGTTTTTAAACTAAACTTAACTTGAAAAGGGCGAAAACTAGTATAAATATGACATTTTGACATGCAAGGATTATCTCCACTCTAATAAACTGCATTAATGAAATACAAGATTACGTATCATGCTTGGGGCGTCCGTGGCCGAATGGAGGTCTTCCTCCACCAGTAAAGCGTCGCGATATGACCTATACTGTGTCGATGTGACGTAAAAACCCAAAACAAACAAACAAACGTATCATACTTATTATACTAAAAGCTTTGTCATGTTTAGACAAAAATGCTTTCAAAAATCCTTATCTTCAGGTTTGTACAAAATTTGAAGGTCTACAATGGACACATTTTCCATATTGTTTTCCTAATATTTACCAAAATAATAGACATGTATCATTTAGGAATCTCTCTATAACATATTACTTGAAAGAAATGATGATAAAGTTGTAACTTCCCTTGAGCAAGAAACTTTACATTCATTGCTTAGTACTGGTTGGTTCCAGGAATTAAACGGATTCGATAGCGTTTCAAGAACCTTATAGCTTCCAACACAATCGAACTATATATAAAATAAACTTGAATGCACTAACTCCATACATATGTTGCTAAATCTTTTGGGAAACCAAAAGGCAGATTTCGCATGGATTTTACTTTCGGTCAATTCATTATGTTTTAACGATATAAACTTCTAGAACCAGAAAAAAGACTGGAAGTTTACGAGTAAGAAAGACTGGAATTAACTGATTTTTTCTTTCAATTTTGTAGGCATGGTGCATGGAGGGTTAGAAGACTTTTTATCAATGGCGACAAACATTGCGAAAAATTGCGAGACATTGAGATTTATAGAAAAAGATAGCAAATCCCCACACACAGAAAAACAACATCAACTAAGAGAGAGAACAGAAATATTACCTTAAATATTCACTATGTATCTAGAGTAAGTCTCTATATTTCTGTATGGTCGAAATTTGAGCCATGTATGAAAAATTGTACCTCTTATCTATGTTGGCTGTTTTGTGCCATTCGTCATCTCGTCCCGCGACCCTGATATTTAATAAGATAAAATGGCGGGACGCGGATCAAAAAGTCGCTAATTAGCGGGGGCGGAGTAAAATAAATAAAATCTCGCCCCGCGGTCATGGCGATGGCGCGGAGCAAAAATTAAGAAATAAAACAGTAGGGCCCGGAGCGAACAAAGCGCTAATAAGCGCCCCCACCCGTTCTTAGTGTGTGTTTAGCTCCGCGCTACCGCAATCTTAACTTGTAATTTCTCGACTTTTCGCTTGGCGGGTCGGGTGGGCATGCTTATAAGTGAGGGCGCGGGGCGAAGTTTTATTTATTATTTTATTAATAAGCGCTGCGGGGAGTTTGGTTTCACTCCGCGCCTCCGCCATATTTACTCGTTAATTCTCGATTTTTCGCTCGGCGGGGTCGCGGGACGAAAACACAACTGGCACAAATCAGCCACCATACTTATCACTACAACTTATCTGTTTTATTATGTTAAATTCCTGTTATTATGCGTTTCTTGCACAAGTTAAAGTCAGAGGATATCCTCCAAAATGAAATCATCTTAATTATTACAGATACCACATGGCAATGGCTGTGCTATTAACTGGTATTAAGACATGTTGAAAGGTATTTACTGCAAGTACATGGGAGTTTGCACCCATCCATGTACACTGGAAGCGGAAACTGTCTTCTATGAAAGTAGAGGCGGAACAGTAGAACACTGTTTACAGAACCTGATGCGGAAAATTTCACAACATAAAGGATACGGAAACCATAATGAATTATAGAAACATAATTAGCTCATTGTCTGCACAATTATATTATCAAATGAGACATTATACGCCATTTTGATATTCTTCTAGGTTATTTACTAGTGTTTCAGTACCCTACTTACTAGTTTTCTGGGAAAGAATAAACCTTTTTTCTGAATAAATGTTTTCATTGTTCTGTGCTATTTGTTCTGCATTCTCTAAAAGATGTTCAGCCTTTTTTATTGTATTTTATTTTTCTTAATAAATTGTCAATTGTAACACTAATTGGCATGTTACCCATTTATCCGCCCATGTGTCTTTTGCATATGGGAAAATAAATGAAAGCAAGCAAGCTCCGATCACTGAAAACATTAAAATATAAAAATGATCACAAACACGTGGGGAATTAGTTTGCTTAATTAAGCTGCGTTTAATTTCCAAAGTATACGAACAAATTTCGTTTCGGTAAGATGTGTGATACTAGGTTGAATTCTGAGGCATTTTAACCATATATAATTACATTGCATTATCAGTATGATAACTCAAATGAAATTTAAATATGAAATATGTATATAACAATTATATAAATGTGTTTTTTGTTGTTACGTTTAAATACTTATTGCTCTAAGATAACCTCTGATATAATGTTAATATAGATATATAATCATATAGAAGCTTATACATGTATATGAAACCGTTTAACTTGAACTTAATTATGTCTCTTTAATAATATATAAATGTATATTTGTCATAATCATGTATCATATGTTAGTATATATATTTCATGTTGTATATGTTGTAATCGCTGAAAAAGCGGAAATTAAGAGTATATAAGCTCCGATAACTGAAAACATTAAAATTTAAAAATGATCACAAACACGTGGGGAATTAGTTTGCTTAATTAAGCTGCGTTTAATTTCCAAAGTATACGAACACATTTGCAGTTTTTTAAAGTTTTTATTTCTTTATGTATTCGGTCTCTGATTATTAAGAGAACTTAGCAATTGACAACAAATGACCAGCTTGTGAACATGTGCAAGATAATAATGTTTTTTTTTTATTTTAACTGATTTCGTAACGAACTTCAATGTAGACAATGTATTGAATCTTTTCAAAAGGTGACTCTGTAGTCTGAATAGATGAGTCTGTTGGTTATAATACTCAGGTGCAAATTAATTTCATTCTGAACTGCAATTGTGTACATCGTCCGGAGAGATGGGTCTCTAGCAAGTATATTTTGTCTGTTATTTTAATATTAAACTGCATTTTTGTTGCTTCAACTTTACAATAACCCATTTCAATAGTCTAAACGGTTTATTATTATCTGCTCAAAATATTATTGTTTGAATTAAAAAAGAAGTACTTTCAAAATGCCTGAGTGTATGAAAAAACTTTTTAGTTCATTTTCTTAAAGGGAACTCCATATGCATGAAACCATTGTTGAGCGGTAAAAGTCCTCCCTGCTTAAAATAAATACATAATGTTTTGTTCCGGAGCATGTTATTTTTTTAACATAAAATGTCCATGTGTGTTTAATGAGAGAGACAGTTCATGTTTCAGCTCTTTTGAGAATCAACCATAAGAATATATGTAATTTTATGGTTAATAAATTCAATAGTAAAAATTCATTAGTTATAGCTTTATACAATGAACCTTGCAGTGATAAGGATTTTATAATATATCTCGCTTAGTTTGCAGCATAAAAAATCTCAAACATGCACATAAAAGGGATTACATTTAAAAGGATCAGTTTGCTTTTAATATTCGTTTATAATACATTGTCTTTACTGTGCTTCTTTATAATTATGTGAAAACACTTTTAACTTTCATTTGACAGAAAAAAAAGACGGAAAAATGATAAAAATGATATTAATTGAACACATATATAGACTCATTATAATTTTATAATAGAAAAGTATCACGACATTTGCAAATTCTATTTTGGGCTCACAAGCTATGTGATTTCTTTTATGGGCAATCCTACAAAATGTCATATTAAATATATCAATTACTCTTTATGACGATGTTCTCAGGCACTTCTTAATATACGGGTCAATTGAAATCAAACGTGTATTTATAATGAAGTAAGGCCCACACGGTTACACTGTTTAAACGGATTCGTTTCGATTTTCATTCGTAAACGTTTACATTTTTTTTACCGTTTGAACGAAATGACAATATTGTCTTACAAAATATCTTAATCATTGCCCGTAATAATGGATTTTATCAATTCTATTTTTTTACCAAAGTAAAAAATGGAAAATTGGTGTTTACAACCCTTCACACAGCAATACCGTGCAATAATCGCTCGTGACATAATACATTTTTTGTTAAGTTGACTTTCCAATGTGTGCCGACTCAATCGTGATGAGCCCTGAACATTATTTACTTGTACATGTATTAAAAATAGAAAGTTAGTCATCGTTTGGCGACTCGAACACCGTTTAAACGGTATCGTTTCAGTTCACAACAATCGTGTAAACAGTCACAAAAAATTGTAAACGTGGGGGCCTTGGTATAGTGCAAAGAACAGTTTTGATATGTTCTATAGTATTTGGAGCATACTTATACTGTAAATTAAGACGGTTTATCAAAATTGCACAATTTATTTCTATTCAATGATTTATATATACAGAACATTGTCATAATAATTATTTGCATATCGACATGTGACAAAACTGTTTGAAATAATAAAAAATGAGGAACTCGTGCACGTACGCAAGCAAGTTCAAGTAAATGTTGATAGATCGGGTTAATCAGTGTTGGCATATTCTTTACAAACACTCTATCTGGCGTGGGTTTGATCCTAGTACTGGTGTAACTCAAACAAACAAACAAACAAACTTTACATACACAAAATAAACTAAAAAGTATACAAATAAATATACCACAAAGCGTTTGCAATCAAAGTAGCATTCAGATATAAACATGACATCATGATACATATACTTTTTGCTAAGTTCATAGTGTGAGTACAGTCTTTGAGCTGCAGGTAGACTTGTAACAAGAAACGAAAATTGTTGAGAAAGAGAAAATGATTTTTAAAAAAATGTCTTCAAGAAATAAAAAACAACTTCGGTTTAAAATTCACTCTTTTGTTGTTCCAATCTAAATCTTAATTCCTCAGGGAATTGTTTCTTTCCAACAATGTATTGAAATTTTCTCACTATGCTTGTATATCATTTTATTATTGCCTGTTATACTTTGTTTGTTTTTTTTTGTGTTTTTTTTTTGTGTGTGCTTTTTTTTGCTTAATTTTGTAGCCCAGTGATACAATATGTCGTATTATTCGTAATGTTTATTTTTATGTAAGTTTTTGTAACTTGTTATTTATTTTTACAGCATTCAATCGCAGAGTTGGAAATTATATCCCACTCGACCTTCAGTCTCGCGAGATATCAATTTTCTTTCCTAAGCTGCTCTTAGCAAGCCTTAGAAAGTAACTACAACACAATATTCCGTATTAATCGTCAAGGTGATCTTATTGTAATACAAGTCTTTTGAATTTTGATCTCAAATAAAAATGGTTAACCTGATAGAAAGTCTTTAATTTAAATTTACTTTCCTATTAATTTATACAAAACCAGCAAACCGTTATATTTTTATTTATAAAAACTTTGTTTCTATAATCTTATTTTTAACGACCACTTTTTAACTTTGAATGAAAAGTTCTAGTTAAAACAATTTCATATCGACGAATTCTAATGCACCAGACACCAATTGAGTTCTAGTTAAAACAATTTCATATCGACGAATTCTTAAGCACTAGACACCAATTGAGTTCTAGTTAAAACAATTTCATATCGACGAATTCTAAAGCACCAGACACCAATTGTTGCTATACAATAACAGTGTTGTATAACAAAATGGTAATATCATAATGAAGCTCATTAATATAGACATTTTGAAATATCTTTATAGACTATAAAACTATCACAAAAGCAACGAGACACGAAAAAGACGCGTGAATATAATTGCGGTCCAGCAATTTTGGTTATTTTTAGATTTAAAATCAAATCACATATTGTATTTATAAATAATTATGGTTCAGTGTTTTCTGTGAAAAGTGTATTTACAATACTTAGAAGTTGAAATATGTGTACTATGAATAGAAATTAATTATATATTTTTCATGGAATTCAAAGTGAAATAGCCATGTTATTTTTAGCAAAGTTAATAAATCAATACTCTGTATACATCGAATTCAGACTGATTGAAAGGTTATGGTTTATTTGATAAGTATTTTGTGATCAGGGTTGAAAAACGCTTAAAATTTCAATAGAGTTTAAGAATGTACATATAGCTTATTAATAACCTCATTGAAATGTGCAATATAGCTATGTCACGCATGCAATTGAAATAATTATTCTGTTGAATCAATAGCTTAGCATTCTGATAAAAGGAGAATTGTGCAACAGGGGTGTTGTACATGTGAACAGGCATTCTAATAAAAAACAACTTATGTGCAATCAGAGACAAAGATAACTAATTCAAGTATTTGGTGCAATGAAGCAACAACATGTATACGCATGTACAATGTTAACTCTGTTAAATAAACGGCAATATGCAAAGAGGCAGTACAAAATCGCAATTTGAAATATTCACATGTCAGTATGTAAGTAAATCAACAAGAATGCAATCAACATACATGGGTTAGTAGCATTCAGATATGAACATGTCATCAAGATACATAAATTATACATTTGGCGGATATTCCGCTCCAGAACTTAAAATTCTAATTTAAAAGAATAGGAAACTTAACCATTTAAAGCAATATGTAGAGATTTTGAGGTACCTCAGACTCGATTTAACTGCAGAAAGCAAAGGTGTTCATATCATTGATTTGACCACAATAAAAAAATCAAAGCACAGAAGGCGCTGAATTTGTTTGGGTCTCAGAATGTAAGAAAGGTGCAGGTTGTGAGATTATATGTATAGTGCCACCAATGCTTTCCAGCGTTTTAATTGTAGTAAATTGGCTATAAGACTAATTGCAACACTGATATTCAATCCAATGTTTATTTGACTTTAACAATTTGAAAAAAAAATGAGTTACCTTTACTGGGATTTGAACTCCAGACCTCTCGCTTCCTAAGCGAGCCCGAAAACCCTTCAGCCACGTTGAATTTATATGTGAACATGCTGAAGAAAACCATATTATTCTAAATTAGGGCTTGTAACGACTTTAACTGTTGTTTAACACAGATGTAAATAATCCTGGAGCTTACTATAAGCATTTATATTTATAAAGAATCAAAGGGCTGCAAATTCTGTGGTATTTTCTGATCTTTGCAATCTAAATCGTACTGTATATCTGTATGCATTTTCCTGTATAGGTTTATTTTTATGTATTATAATTCATTTTGCAAGGCACCAGAGTTTGATACATACGGAATTCTGCATAACTAGTTGCATCAAAAAAATCATTTATGTTCATTTTTTACGACAGTCACACTTTATCCTTGCATATCATGGCTACTTCCTTAACAAAAACACTTAAAAAAGAATTTAACAAAAAAAAAAAAGTTTCCTCGACTGGGATTCGAACTCGAGACCTCTCACTCACTAAGCGAGCGCGTTACCACTGTACCACGGAGAAGTTATAAGAATAAAGAAGTAATAATATCAAGTCATTCTAAATTAAGAACTTCCATTGCATTTCGGGTTTGTAATCCTTATTAATTTCGAGGTATTTTGTTCAGGGTAAACCTGTTGTTTAAAATTGAAGTAAATATTTTAGCGAAAATCCTCTCGCCCAACCAGTCCGACATGTAGAATCTATATATTCCACTACTCGGTTTGTGTAGTATTCGGTAATAAATAGTATTTTCATTGATAAAATCATATTCATCCGCGTAATTTGTGATTGTGCATTTATTGACAATTCTATAAGCCAACGCTATTGTTTAACTTTAAATGCGTTGTAATTTGTTGGATACTTGTAACAAAATAAAATATTTCTTTCTTTTAAATCGCTAGTTTTAAGCTGTTTTGAGAACTACTTGTTGTTAGGTTTGTCGTAAACTTCTGTGTCAGAGATTGAATGTCCGCTTTGTATTTAGTCATTTTCGATCAGAAAATACAATAAAACAATATTAGAAATCTTCGACCATTCGGGAATTACTTTGCTTGAAAATTGATGCGCCTGTCTTTGACCATCTTTACGCAGTGATCTCCCCTGAATTTTTCGGCTTTAGTGTACATACAAAAGGGAAGTAACCGCTTCAAAAAAGTGGACTACTTTCGGCATTTGCAATTAACAACATTAGACTCTGAAATTTCGCTACCATTATTTGTTTCGTCTGACGACCCAAACAAATAAAAATTGAAAAAAAATCTGATTCACCATTATTTGTTTGGTCTGACGACCCAAACAAATAAAAATTGAAAAAAAAATCTGATTATGTTATATTGCTATAGACGAGGTATACAAGGTTTAATCGTCGGATTTCATGGGATTCCAAACATGTGTGCCACTTTAAATTTATCGCTTATTTATAACTATTACGGGTATTTACTAAAAATAGTAGTGGCTTCTACGAATGCTTAATTTTCACGTACTAGGATTTATTTTTCTTTCGTAAAGTTGGAATTTATTAAGATCTACAAGAATTAATCTGATTTAAAGGTAAAATTTCAATATTATTTACTGGTTTTATAAATTATCAGAAGTAAAGTAAGTAAAAAACAAATTTTGTATTAGTTATTATAAAATAAAACACACTTTGAAAAGAAGAAGAATTTTTTTAAAAATATTCTTTTAATACAGACTTCTTTTGCAATAAATAGACAACTTCGTTTTTAAAATTGACGAGCAACAATAAAGTATTATTGTATTATTCTTAACGGTAGATTAGGCGACACTTGTAAATATCAACCTGTAAAAATTATTATATATATCTCACTTCAAGACGTGTATATAATTGTATAAATGTGATAGGTGACATATAGGCCCATTGGCCCAGGTGTTTTGAGAATTGTCTTCATTATTGTATATTGTTATGTTTATAACACATGTCACTTTTATAAACAATTTACTTACTTACTACTTGCTTACTTACTTGCTTGCTTGGTTACTTTACTGTACTTTACTTTGGTTTACTACTTTACATTACTTTGCTTTACTACTTTACTTTACTTTGCTTTACTACTTTACTTTACTTAACTTTGCTTTACTACTTTACTTTGCTTTATTACTTTACTTTCCTGTACTTTACTTTGGTTTACTACTTTACATTACTTTGCTTTACTACTTTACTTTACTTTACTTTGCTTTAGTACTTTACTTTACTTTGCTTTACTACTTTACTTTACTTTGCTTTACTACTTTACTTTACTTTGCTTTACTACTTTACTTTACTTTACTTTGCTTTACTACTTTACTTTACTTTACTATTTTACTTTACTATTGTTAGGTTTTATTAACCTGTCAATTCCATACTCATTACGGTCAATGCACACAACATATTAATCTTCGGAAGATTTTCGGTAATTTCCGTGAGATGTACGCAGATAAAATTTGTGCATACTTGGCGATATAGCGCAATAGGGTAAGCTAACGGTTAATGATTTCTAAGTGTCCTACGTCATTAGCGTACGTCTAATGTTTGTTTTTTCTTCTTCTTGTTTAAAACTATTTTCAGCATTATTGGAACTATGATTCCTTTTGATGTTGTTCGTTTTAATTTAATATGTTTAGAAATTATTTTTTGTAAAGTCTAAACTCTTTAAAAAAAAAAACATGGTTTCAGAATTAATATCTATAGTTCATTCGGATTAAAATTAGTAAACGTCATTTCAATGGCGTAAAACACATAAAAGAGACAAGCAAGCTACAAACAGACAAAGGACACTCGCCTTTTCCATAAAAAATATATTGAAAAAAAAAAGAAAAAAAAAGAGAAAAAAAAAAAAACAGGGGCTAATGGGGGATTTTTAAAAAACAAAAAAAAATTCCCAAATTTTAAACTCGTTACTATTGGACAAACCCGAAGGGAATCGAATTTTTAAAATAGTGCAAATAATTTTTTCAAAATTAACAGGTAAAAAATCAACTAATTTTACTTTACATTACAGTAATTTTCATTGGGGGAAAATTTTTTACTGTAATTCTTTTAATAAGGGTGACCAGGGAGTGTTTTTACACAAACAGAAATTTCCTTTTTTTTAAAAAGAGGAACTTTTAAAAGACTTTTTAACATAACTAAATAAAAAGCGCCCAAAGAAAACAACGTGGCATCTTTTTAGGCGTCAAGGAATTTTTTTTTCCACCCAAAAATTCAAAACAGTAAAAAGATCAAAAATTTTTCACCACGTTAAAGATAACATGATTAGGGTTTTTAAGGGCCCTAAATTTTAAATAAATAATAATAAAAACAAAATGCTAAAAATGCCCCCATTCGAAAAAAGAGGGGGAATGTTTAGCACTTTGGGCCCGCCCGTCCGTCTTCCGTAAAAAAAGGGTTTTCCGATGAAACTAAAGCCCCCTTAGGAGAATTCAAATTGGTATGGTGTTTGGGTCAAACCAGTAATCCCCCTTTGATTTGGGTCAAGGGGTAAAAGGGTAAAGGGCATTTGACCTTGTAACAAAAACGGTTTCCGAAAAAAACAAAAAACCCTTTAAAGGGAAAAAAAGGGTATGGGTTTGGTCGCTGGGCCCCCCATAATTAGGGAAGGGGTAAAACTAAGGAAATTTTTAAGAAAAAAGGGTTTCCGACAAAAATTAAGCCCCCTTTGGGCCTGGGAACCAAATTTGGGAGGAGGCGACCACAGATCCCTTTTTAATTTGGGTCAAGGGTAAAAGGTCAAGGCACATTGACCTTTTTGGGAAAAAAGGTTTTTCCGACAATAACAAAGAACCCTTTGGGCAGGTTTTAAACGGTAGGGTTTTTGCATGACCAAGAATACCCCTTTTGATTTGGGGTTCGGGGGTAAAACGGCACATATTTAAAAAAAAGGGTTTTCGATCAAAACTAAAAAACCCCTTTGGGGGGAACTTCAAACTTTGGGGGTAA